>NC_043001.1:29721516-29769016 GCF_006345805.1 Octopus sinensis | reverse complement strand
CAATCAGTCAATCAAAAATCATCTTAAGCTTTGCTTCAGTGGCCTAGGTAAAAATTTATTTGTCTCAACCTGTCCTTAGCACATATTTCATCTGTGTATAAAATTTCAAGAAAACTTTAAAAGTTATGGCAGAAAATAGCATTCATATGAGAATTTGCATTGAAATGTCCTGTTGATTTTGGATGTGCAATGTCAGTGTGCACACATGACAGAGTTTAAGTGCCCTGAGAGATGTTGGACATAGGAAGTATCAGATGTGGTGTGCAAGAGAGATGAGTGCACTGGTATGGCCATGTGCTATGTATGGATGAAGAGACTTGTGTGGAAGGAATCCATGGAAGAGATAGACACAGGAAGACATGGGATGAGGTGGTGAAGCATGACCTTCGAACGTTGGGCCTCACAGAGGCAATGACAAAAGACCAAGACCTCTGGAGATATGCTGTGATTGAGAAGATCCAGCAAGGAAAGTGAGATCACAGCTGTAGCCTACACCAGTGTTGAATAAGCAGCCCATTTAAAAAGTACCTTTGAATCATCGGGTGACATGCTATGCTTGAGGAGGCCTATTGAGTCAAGTAAATCAAATCAAATCACAATTAAGTGGAAATTGTAGTTGTGGCCGTTACCAGTGCTGGTGGTACGCAATAAGCACCATTCATGCATGGGTCGCTGCCAGATCTACCTGACTGGCTCCCTGTGCTGGTGGCATGTAAAAAGCACCATCTTAACGGGGGTTGATGCCAGCCCCCCGCCCCACCCCGACTGGCTCCTGTGCCAGTGGTATGTAAAAGCACCCACTACACCCTCGGAGTGGTTGGTGTTAGAAAGGGCATCCAGCTGTAGAAACATTGCCAGATCAGACTGGAGCCTGGTGTGGCCTCCTGACTAGCCAGTCCCCAGTCAAACCGTCCAACCCATGCCAGCAAGGAAAATGGACATTAAACGATGATGATGATGTATATATACATATACACGTATACATACTAACATACATACACATACATACACACACACATACATACATACACCTGTATTATCTATATTTCTGTATATCTTGCTTAATTTGTTTTTTTTTATTATTATTTTTCAGATTAATGGACAGCTAAATCTTTTTCCAATACCACGAAACGATCCATATACTCCGGTCACACTTCAAGCTAAAGACAGAGATACCTTAAATTCAGCTTTAGAACTTTCTATTGAGAGTAAGCATATTTAATTTCTATTCCACCAAAGCTGTTCTACTCATAATTTAATAGTTATGGTAACTTTTATAGTATTAGGGCATAAAATGTTTGAACATTTTTGTATTAATATAATTTTCTCAACAATTCTCAGGTGTAGGAGTGGCTGTGTGGTAAGTAGCTTACTTACGAACCACATGGTTCCAGGTTCAGTCCCACTGTGTGGTACCTTGGGCAAGTGTCTTCTGCTATAGCCTCGGGCCGACCAAAGCCTTGTGATGGATTTGGTAGATGAAAACTGAAAGAAGCCTGTCGTATATATGTATATATATATATATATATATATATATATATATATATATATATATATATATAATACATATATATGTATGTGTGTGTATATGTTTGTGTGTCTGTGTTTGTCCCTCTAGCATTGCTTGACAACCGATGCTGGTGTGTTTACGTCCCTGTCACTTAGTGGTTTGGCAAAAGAGACCAATAGAATAAGTACTAGGCTTACAAAGAATAAGTCCTGGGGTCGATTTGTTTGACTAAAGGTGGTGCTCCAGCATGGCCACAGTCAAATGACTGAAACAAGTAAAAGAGTAAAAGAGTAATTAAATGGTTGTTGTTAGAAAAAGACCAATCTGGTTTTGTACCTCCTCCCCTCTGGCATTCCTAATCCAGTTGTCTCTCCACCTCTTGCCACCTCTTTTTTGTTAACCACTCAAGCTCTGCACAACCCACTATATCTAACTCTTCCTCCCCAGAGCATTGTCCCTCTGGAATCTCCTCCCTGCTCATGTTTTTCCTGCAGTTGTTGATTTGCAATGGTTTAACCCTTTCGTTACCAACCTAGCTGAAACTGGCTCTGGCTCTTTAGTATAAATGTCTTGTTTTGAATTCAAATCTTCCACCAAACCTTAGTCACAATTTATGTTCCTAACACTAGCTTAATGATAATGAAGTTATTTTACTAAATTCTTTGTTATATTTAAAATAATTGAAAGAAACACAGAACATCTCAAAATAAATACAGTAATGAAAGGGTTAAGTAGAACAATAACAGCATCAACTTCACCTGTCCATGAAGGCCCTGCAACAGCTATGACCACTCCCACTAGCAAAAAAAAAAATGCAAGTAGGAAATACATAGTGAACTTAGAGAAAAGGTTGAGGGTAACTGAATTGAGAAATGCACTGAAATAGTTATGGCATTGACAGATGAATATAGGAAAGGATAATTATTGTTTTGGCCATGTAGCACAAATAGTATGTCATAAACTGGTGGTAAATGGTTACTACAGCAAGAACACTGAGCATGTAAAATGCAATTTGGATGCATTTGCCTGGTATGGAATTTAATATACATGAAAAGGAATTATATAACAGACTGTCAAAGTTTTGTCCATATGGAGAATGCATATAGAATGGCTGTGATAATGATAATCTTCTCTACTCTAGGCACAAGGCCCAAAATTCTTGGGGATCGATCCTAGTACACAACTGGTACTTAACTTATCAACCCCGAAAGGATGAAAGGCAAAGTTGACCCCAGCATAATGATGGTGATGACACTGATGAGAGTATTAGTGATAGTGATGATGAGCTGAGTGATGATGAGATTGCTGATACTAACATTAACAATGCTAATGCCGACATTAATAAGAAAATATAGAAGGAAAAGGCGAATTTATCAGGATCCACATATATATCTATTTTGAAACTATATTACACTCACAAAAGAGGTTACCATCATTAAACCAGAATATAACAATATCCTTGATAGCTCCACATTTAAGGTATCGTATTTAAGCAAATTTTAAAATGTCAAGCTATACAATAAGTAGTTTTCAGTATTCACGCTTCTCAGTGTCTACAGCTCAGCACTAGTGGACCTAGAATGCTCTGTTGTTGTTGTTGTTAAGCAACAAGATGGGTAAGGGTGATTAGGTGATGGTCTAGGGCTTACAGGCGGGAGACCCCAGACCTTGGAAAAAAAAAACTTTGGTCATCTTGTTGTAGTTAGTTAGTTAGTTAGTTAATTTTTTGGCTCAAAAAGCAAAAAGCAAGGCCATGTAGGGGGACATGGAGTTTTGTACAGGGTGGTGTTCATGTAAAGAGTTCAGGCCACTTGTGGTCAAGGGAGACTTTGAACCGAGCGGTCATTGGCATCTTCACTATCTCGTCCGGCAGCTTATTCCACGGATCCGCAACCTGGACGGATAAAGTCCCTCTCCTTCGATTGAGATGAAATCATTGCAGATAGAGCTTTTTGGAGTGACCCTGCAGCCGACGCTCTGGAGCAGGAGTGAAGAACAGCTCTTTCGAGAGGTTACACTTTCCGCTTATGATGTTGTGAGCAAGAATGAGATCACCACTGTGTCGTCGTTTTTCTAGAGAATAAAGGTCGAGCGTCTTCAGCCTTTCTTCGTCGAGGGCTCTTATTGACGCCAACACCACTGGGAGGTGGCCCTCAAAGTCGCTGGAAATGGAGATCTCCAGATTCAAATTCTTGGACACCCAGAATGCTCTCGTTTATATTTAGTGTATCACACACAAATTCCACTTCAGGACAATATCTTGCTCACAGTTCTCTCATGATATAATATTTAAATGCTTTTCTTAAGCCTCAAAGATCTGTAAAGAATGCTTGTCTTTGTTTTCATGATATTAAGACAGTTTCCACCACCCCAGATATGATGCAGTTCATATCAAGATACACTGAGACATCGTAGTATGAAATGTTTAACTCAGAAATACAGTGAAGTATATTAATAGATTTGAAAATTTTATATATTTTGTAAGTATAGACGCGAGCACAAATAGGCACAGCTGTGGCTGTGAGGTCAAGAAGCTTGCTTTACTGCCATATAGCTTCCAGTTCAGTCCTACTTCATGGCACCTTGGCAAAGTGCTTTTTACTTTAGCCCAGTCAAGCAAAGCTTCGTGAGTGCATTTGATTAATGGTAATTGAAAGAAACCTACCTTATATATATTCATGTGTGTGTGTTTGTGTGTGTGTGTGTTTGTGTGTGTGTGTGTGCATGTGTATGTGTGTGTTTGTTCGTATTTCTTTGTCCTGACACCATGTGATAATTGTAAATGAGTGTCACTGTCACACAAGCAGTGTTGGTGACAAGAAGTGTATCTAGCCATTGAGAACCTGCCTCAATAAACACCTGATAACTCAGATGCAATCATGGAAAAGTAGATGTTCAAATTATGATTTTACTATTATCTGTATTGTCACACAAAGTTGTGAGAATAGTTGCTTCCAACAAGGTTTGCTTAAATATGTAATATTAAGTTGAAAGAAAGATCTGAACTCATGTATATAGAGTGACCTAAAATTTAAAAACTGACGATTTTATTTGTCTTTCTCTTTTTAGCTGCAAGTCTGAAAGATAAATTCTCAGTACAACGATCTACTTCCTTAAATGGATATCAATGGGTTCTCACTCAAATAAAACCAATTGCTACTCAAGGCACATATCAAATGATAGTTAGAGTAAGTTTTAAATTTCAGAATGTTTTTACTGTTGAATGCAAATTCATAACATTTACAAAAGTTTATTCTTCATATTCTGTTTTATGTGCTTCAGACCAATCATTTTTTACTTTATTTTATAATGCATTCATTATATTTTTGAAATATATTATTCATTTTGTTTAATAAGCAGTTATTCAGAGTTGTGTCAACCAATGCTAAATGTTTTATCATCTTAGCTCATTTTATTTAAATGTTCAATATTGTGATATTTTATTTCTCCTATTTCTGCACAATTGTATATTTATACTGATTTTATGATAAATCTACACATCTTGGTCTATGAGATGAAGAAATTTTTGCTTGCATTCTTAACAATATTTCTCAAATTCATGTCTTTTTTCTACTCCTTTAATTTAGGTTGAAGAACAAAATTATAATAAGCGGTATGCCACAGCAATTATAAACTTGAATGTGAAGCCACAAGATAACTTTAAACCTGAGATTGGTTCACCATCTACAGGTTATATATATGAGAATTCACCTCCTGGCACATTGGCTCTTAATAAAGATATAAATGGTCCCATGATAATTACAGTATCGGATAAAGATTTAGTAAGCATAATTTGACTTTTAATGAGTTACAACACTTGAAATGGTTTTGAATATTTCTTGTGAATAAACTTTTCTATTTCTGTTAACCAATCGACCATCTTCACAATAGTTCAGATTTTGTTATGACTGCTGTATTCCTTACAAAGGCATGTTACTTTGCTTGTATTAATACACTGAAAATGTAGCACCTATTCATTGTTAAGTTTAATGTATTAAGTCAGACAATTGTAAAAAGACTTGCAGTTACGTATATTATGCAAATATTCAGATTTATAAAGTAAATGAATGGCCGTTGACTCAGATAATCCTTTGTCTGTATGTTGATGAAATCAGGTCACTTCTCATCACTCTTGTTTCCATAAATGCAGTAAACCAGTGATTGATCTGTTGGAAACCTACAACTAATAATGCTATTGTTTAAACATTATGATGTAAAATAAGTCCTGGGGTTAATTTGATCGACTGTGTTTTCCTCATGAAAATTTCTGGCCTTGTACATAAACAAGAAAACGTTTATACTTATGTAACTTCAGTAAAACTGGAATGCAGTGACTGAGGTGCTGGATTAAAAATATCGTTTTTTTTTTTTTAATCTTTTTGACTGGAAGGAAGGCAGTTACTCATGATTATAGGGTTTCCAATGCTTATGGAATGGAGGAGGGAGGGGTGGGAGGAAAGGTTTCTCAACCTGGAAACTTGATCTGAATGCTTGCAATGGAGTGGGTGTTGCTAAAGGCACCCAAAGTGCAAGGTGGTTATATTATTAATTTAGGTAACAGATAAAGTCTACCATCTGGCAGGCCATTGTGGGATTTGAACTTAGAACACAAGGAACTGGGACAAATACCACAAGGCATCTAGTCTGATGTTCTTGCAGTTCTGTCCACCACCCAAATTGGATTGACGCTTTTGTATTGACTGTAAAGAATGAAAAGCAAAAGTGATCTTGATGGGATTTGAACTCGTCTCATTGCACAGAGAATCTGAACAAATACCATGAAATGCTCTGTTGGACACTGTAACAGTTCTGCCAGGTCACCACCTATCATAACAAGTAAAAGTAATGAATAAATTTACCTCTTGTATTGTGTTACATAGTCTGTTTTTTTATATATTTTTTATCTAACCTTTAGTTAGGAATGAATAGTTTTCCATTTTCATTTAAATACAAAAATACCCAAGCCAGTAGTTTCTGAAAATTGTTGAACCTGCAGAAAAGTAATTTCCACATCATTTAAATAACAATCTCATAATTCACTTGCAGCTAAACCCTAATTTTTGTAAGCACTAACCATGCATGTTTATTTTGCTTATATATTGCAGCAACGGAATATGTCATACTATGTCATTAACTTTGTATTCACATTGATATCTTTGTATTTTGAAGGTCTCTGGAAACTCAGTAAATTATGACTTTACAACTACCTCTGCAGATTTTTCCATTAATACGAATCGTCAGATACAATTGATAAAAAAGAATCTTGATTATGAGACACAGACTATATATTTTCTTCCTGTAAGTAATTACCTTTTCTGATCAAATTAAAGTACTTTTCCAACTTGCTTCCATTTGCTTTTATACTTAATTAAAAGTGTAGTTGGTGTTTGAAATACTTATTCTCTGTACCATTTGTAAATTGTTCCTGAATACTATTTGTAAATTGTTATCATAAAAGGTAAGAAAAAGGAACAATCCAAAAAGGAGCAAAGAGTAAAATGCTTATATGTTCTGTTTTATTTCAGTATATTCACAGCGTACATTAACCTCACTGAAAAGATATATATTAATATTGATGTTTTTCAAATATTTTATTCCTTTTTATCTATAACAATTTCTGGGAAAATCTTTTAGTCTGAAAGTTCTTATTCCAGTTTCCATATTGCTAAAAGAAAAAATAGTGAGGTAAACTCCAGACAAGACTTGTCCCAAACTTTGGCATTGAGAGTTACACAAATACCAGAACTGGGCGCCACTGCATAGTGCCAAGGACTCCGAATTTGCCATCAAGATGTAGGACAAGATACCGCAATAGCCTGGGCTTCAGAGGTCCACAGCTCTTCCTCCTGAAGGACCTGAGAGATCTGCATGGGGTGGATGTAGGTGTCTTCAAAATAAAGCTCGACCTCTTCCTGTCAGGTGTCCCAGATGAACCAACTTCATGGCAGGAGGTGCAGATGAGGGCAGCTGCATCAAACTCTCTCATGCACCAAATGTCAATTGCTAAAAAGCATTCGTGAAGTAAAATCATGTAGCAACACCAAATGGCGGTGCCCCAGCATAGCCACAGCTCGTGAGCTGAAACTAGATGAAATAAAGATGAAATAAATACACCATCACTGGATAAGAACAGCAGTCTGTAATAAGTTCTATCCTTGGGAGGGTTTGGGTTTGGTATTGCAACATTCAAACCAAAATATTCATTCTACTTACTGCAGAGAACTGTAATTCTTTGTAGTTTCTTTTTATAACATCAACTGATTTGCTACATGTCAAGTAACTTTATTAGAGATACAATAGTGATAAATGTATTGGGAAGTGTTTCATTGATCTAAGTTAAAATCTTAACATGGTTAGATGGATCCCTCGTTGTTAGCATTATGTTTAAACATTTCTTGTTGTCCGATCTCAGATTAGCTCTAAGTTAGGAAACCTATAACCAAATGCTTTCTTGCAATAACTTTTGTGTTTCATCAGAGCCTTTATTATCTAACGTATTGTATTTATTTAAGAAAGCCGGATGTGATTTGATGAGATTTGATGACTGCTTTAAGGAAGTTCAATGATTGCTTAGAAGCACCATCATTAACTCAAGATTATATTTGTATGCATAAGTATTTATAGCTATGTATATATTTGTGTGTGTGTGTGTTTCTTTCTTTCTTTCTTTCTTTCTTTGCAAATATATGCCCATAACACTATTTAATTAAATATATGTATTTAATTATTTTAATGTCTGAATTTTATGTTATAGGTTACCATAGTTGAGACAGGTGTTCAGAATCCTCAGACAGGTACTGGAACACTAACAATTAACGTCCTTGACAAGAATGACAATCCACCAATCTTTACCCAGTGTTCGTCAGCCTCCGTGATAGAAGGGGATTATTCCAGTAGCCCTCGTCAAATCACTTCGGTAATAGATACTTTCCTTTTATGATTAGGCTATTTGCTTTCATAATAGTATCTGATTTCTGTTTCATTAATATACTAATTTATATATCTTTTTATCGTGATAGTTTTAAAGCCGATAGAATGTTAGAAAATACAGAATGTTTATCTAAATGCTGGGTAGCTTTTAGTTTCAAACCTTGACATTCTAAGTTCTGTGGAGAATACTTTGTCTTTCTTCTTCCTATGGTCAGTGATATAAGTACCAGTCATGTATTGAAGGATTAAATAATTGACTATAACACTTAACTACAAATCTGTGTGGTTTTGTTCCACTTGAATGAAAATATAGCATTGTTTTTGATGTATCACCTTCAAATGTGTTCTGGGTACAATTAACAAGAAAACTTTTGAATAATGAACAGACTGAATGTTTCTTATTTAAGACAGTAAACTTATAGAGTTGAAATAGTTAACTGTTAAGGACTTGACAACTAGTGAGTTAATTATGAAGTGAATATCTTTTACAAATGTTTATGTCATAACTGATTTATTTTTCTTAAAAAATTTCCTTTAAATATAAGTTTGATGTAATCAATAGTTTACTGGATTGGAAGCTTTATTATATTTACTTTGACATTTCACAGTTTTGGGCTCAAACCCAGTTTGTGCTTTGAGATTAAAACTACTTTTCAATACCAGTTGGGACTGGTACTTCACTGTTATGAGATAAAACCTAATTTGGTACCTCATTGTTATGAATTCAAGCCTAACTTTGTAGCTTCCATAACAGAGATTAAAATCCAGCTAGCGTCAGCTTTACTTAAAATAACTTTCAGTGATATATTTTGATCAATTCAAATAACTGAATCTGTTCACAGCTACATAGACAGTGCCTTCAGTTCATTTGAGGCACTACATTGAAGCTCCCCAACAAAATTTAAAGGAATTATCATCTCCAGTTAAGTTAGTCTGGACATTTTTAAAGTAGCAAGCATCAGAAATCTAATTAGAAATAATTAAATATCTAGTGAGAAATATTTAATAGGAAATAATTATGTAGTGAGGAAAAAAGATGTTAGTCAATTACTAATAGTATTTTTATATTTTCAATAATTAAGGGGAAAATTTTGGACATGATTTGGCCTTATATGGACCCTTTTACTAAACATAGCATCCTGTATACATTCCAAAATAGGGATAAAAGAATCACTAAGTAAACACGTTAGATTGTACATTTGCTGACATGTAAAAATAGAATAGTTTAGAGATGAAAAAATTTGGAGATGATATCTGCAAGAATGGCAATATGTATGTCAGAGGTAACATATATAACCCTTTAACATTTAAACCGGCCATATCAGGCCAAAATATTCTGACTGTTTCATGTTTAAACCTGTCAAATTCAGCCTCTCACACCTATGCTACAATATCATTGTACAAATATACAATCCTATCAATGAAATTTCAAAGCTACAAAATAATGCATGATTAATTCTAAACAATGTGAATAAATAAGCATTACATTTGACTGAATAATATGAATGCTAGAGGATTAAATGCTATCCTGAAATAATGTTTACAAAGATTTTATTTCAGTGTAGGACTAAACGTAATACAACACTTATCTTTATTGGAAACAAATCTAAGTCGTATCCAAATGGACTTGAGACTAATAAAAATAAACAATATTATTGACAAGAAGATCAATTCAATTGACAGTACTTGTTAGGGATAAATATAGTTGATTTTGTCATCATCATCATCATCATCATCATTGCATCAAATGTAAAAACAAATAAAGCAACCATTAATTTATTCTATCTTTTGTTTAGTTTGATGCTACTGATGAAGACAGTGGAGACAACAAAATCATTGTTTATAGTTTGACCAGTGGAAAAGATAAATTTAGTATAAGTGGCAAAAATTTGAATGCTGTTGGTAAGTTAAACAGGAACGATAAATATATTGTTGTCATTAAAGCTGAAGATCAAGCCACACCAGAAAGCTTAAGGTGAGTGATTTTCTAATGCTTAAGTTTATTTAGATATGTGACATAAAAGAGCACAAATCAGTTTTGGGATACTAAGTTCTTATGTTGCTTAACTCTAGGTAATTTTTGGGAAGTAGGTTTAATTGCTGAGGGGCTTTATAGTTGGTGGTTTTGAGTTCAAATTCTTCAGTTGATCAGGGGTTGTTGAATTCCATCAAAAGTATTAGACACATCTGTCTATTGATTACAAAGTGTGTGTTCAAAGTGAGGTTAAAATGTTTATATACTAATAGTATTTTTATATTTTCAGTAATTAAGGGGGAAAATTTTGGACATGATTTGGCCTTATATGAACTTTTTTACTGAGGCATTTGAGTGGCAACAATTTAGAATTGAAGTGATAGTAAAGAAGTTAATACCAATCAATACCATTCCCCAGATACTGTAACAAGTAGTTGACGAAATTGCTATAATTATAGTTGCAAGGAATTTTTAGAGCTTTCCAGATAAATAATTTGCCCAAATATTATGGTATATATTTAAAAAGAACTATTCTCAGTTTTAATAATAACTACATAATATTTTTTTATGCACTCTTTTCAAGCCTAGCCAGGTTCATGGGCCCAGTTTCCCGGTTTCTTTGGTGTATGTATTCCCCCCAGCTGGACAGGATGCCAGTCCATCGCAGCGTTACTCAAGAAACAGGAAGAAAGAGTGAGAGAGAGTTGGGGTGAAAGAGTACAACAGGGGTTGTCACCACTCCCTGCTGGAGTCTCGTGGAGCTCTTAGGTGTTTGTACTCAATAAACACACCCAACACCTGGTCTGGGAATTGAAACCGCGATCCTCCGACCACGAGTCCGCTGCCCTAACCACTGGGCCATTGCACCTCCACAATAACTACATATAGAAATATAATTTAAAAATTTTGCATATCATGGTAAAAGATTGCCATAAAATATCATTTATAGAAATGAATTGACAGTTGCTATAAATCTATTTAAGCAGATTTATTTTGGTCACAGATTAGAAATTTTGTGAATTTTTGTGAATTTTGTAATTTAATACGTTGTTTTTCAATAGAGGTCTGCATTACTTCACAGTAATTAATAGACTGATAGTTCCAAGTTAAAAATCTGGTTTAACTTTGGTCATTCATCTATATGATACTAAAATATTTACCAGTAGCCATTCTAAGTGTTTTGCTTAAGTCACCTCTGAATGTTTGATAAGATTGATAAAACTAAGATTGATAAAACTAAGATTGATAAAAGCTTGCAGCAATAACTCTACTGTAATCTCGTGAACTAATTGTTTATTAAGACTAATACTTGAAAATTCGATTGCTTTAGTTTTAATCCAGTTCAAACTGATTCAACTTTACATTCTGCAAAGATCAATTGTTTTTAACCTTTTAATATACCAAGATTAGTGGCCACAAATTAAACTGTTTCATTAAATAAATTATTGGGTTTCACTAAGGGTTTGATCCATTCAGTTATATGTTGTCATTAAATTAAATTAATATCAATAACAATAGCAGGTCAATGAGGGAGTCTCAATGTGGTAAGCTGACCTGCTAGAAGAAGCATCCAAATCTCTCTCAAATCATACACTAGCATCTCAGAAAAAAGAAGGACATGTTAAATAATGTAGTCTTAGATTGCCTTTAAAAAATAGGGTGGTCACGACTGGAAAATTTTTGGTTATAAGTCTGATTGGTAAGAGTAGACATGGGGCTAATTTTAAACCTGGGGCTAAAGCATCAATAACTGCCAGATCTCTTAAGTACTTCATCTACAAAGCTGTACTCCATCATGGCCTTAGTTGTGGTTGTAATAGCTAGGGAAAACAACAACTCAAGAACACTTTATGCCATTGCCATATGTCAGTTGACAAAAGCAAGCAATAGTTTCTATGCAACTAAATGCTAACGGTTTATGTAAACTTCTATATTTTGCATGTTGTATGGATAATTCCAAAATATAACGTTAAATAAGTTAAACAGCTATCATTCATTTTAGACATAAAATATATAATCTGCTTGAGTCAAAGAAGTACTTTATTTTAGGTATTGACTATGTTTTTAGTATGAAGAAATTAGTAGCACAGGCTGTCTACTTGAATAAGAAACACATCTTGTTTCATTTATACTTTCCTTATAAAAGGCAGGGCTTTGATAAACATGAAATGTACTTGTCATTTGAATTGAAGCAATAGTCATCTATTATACTTGACTTTTTATTTATAAACATTAACCTTATCCATTTCTCAGTTTCTACCATCTATTTACTTTTTACTTAAAAGAAAAAAACAAAAAAACAAACAAACATTTATTACCATTTCATTATATTTTTATTAGAAAGTTATATTTACCAAATTTCTATCTTTCTAGTTTCTTTGAAAATATCCAAAGTTATAGTATTTAAATATTAGTATTTACATCATGTTACTTTCCTTGTGAGGTCTCAGATACAATTTTTTCATTTGACATTTTTTTTTTTTCACGGGAATAAATAAATTTGGTCTCTCTTTTGTAGGAGAAATAGTTATTGCACTATAGTTGTAACTGTTACTGAAAACAGTGCTGTCAACCTGAAATTTCTCAGTCAGTCCTATACAATTACAATCTCAGAAGATACAGCTGTTGCTTCTTCCATTTACACTTTTAAAGATGTAAGTAAATTGTTTTCATTTATGAAACCATAGAAATGAAATAAATTTAGTTATTTTGTACTTTGATAAATATTTCATCATCGTCATCATCATCATCATCATCGTCATCATCTCCACCAGCACCACTGCCACTGCCACCGCTACCACCTTTACAAACAAGAGGCCTTTGCCAATATGTGAAATCATAATTAGAATAAAAAGATTTTTGCCAGGCATTGCTTTTATAAATTACCATTAATATGATTAAGGCAGTAAGCTAGCAGAATTATCACTGCACCAGACAAAATGCATAGCAGCACTTCTTCCAGTTCTTTATGTTCTCAGTTTAAATGCCACCAAGGTTGACTTTACCTTTCATCATTTTGGGGTCAATAAAATAAGTATCAGTCGAGCATTGGGGTTGATGTAATTGACTAACTCCTGACAAACATCAGGTTTTGTGTGTATTGTAGAAAGAATTAATATTATTATAGTATACTCTTTGTACTAATATGAATTTATTTATAAATATATTTGCTTGTAGTATTAACTCTTTCGTTACTGTATTTATTTTGAGATGCTCTGTGTTTCGTTCAATTATGTTAAATATAACAAAGAGTTTAGTAAAATAACTTAGTTATCATTTATCTAGTGTTAGGAACATAAATTGTGACTAAGGTTTGGTTGAAGATTTTAATTCAAAACTTATGCAAGCAAAACATTTGTACTGCAGAGTCAGAGCCAGTGTCAGCCAGGTTGGTAACAAAAGGCTTAATCAGGACTTAGATGAACTAATAGGGGGGAAAATATGCCTATTTTATTCAACTAACTTTTGAGTCAACTTATCATGCAATACTGAGAAAAAGAGAGAATCATCAGCGGTTATTGATGTTCTTTGATGAGAAAAAGCAATATGAATGATTCAAATACTAGAATGAATTTTATACCATGAGGAAAATGGGAAATCTTTTCTGCTAGACATTTTGCCTTTCATTTCAATTATTTGTATTATCACATAAGATTAACGTCATTATAGTTCTTAAAACTTTTGTCCTGTCTCAGAGAAAGGAATGTAATATTCTGCTCAGGTATATTTAAGACTTAATTCTGCAACTATTTCCAGATGAAGTTTTTCAGGCTTTATTCTAAGAAAACAAAAGTTATTTTGTCATTATTTAGTAGTCTTCTAAGGTGGTGAGCTGGCAGAATTGTTAGTGTGTTGGATGAAATGCTTAGTGGTATTTTGTTCATCGCTATGTTTTAAGTTCAAATCCCACCGAGG
Organism: Octopus sinensis; assembly: GCF_006345805.1. NCBI lineage: Eukaryota > Metazoa > Mollusca > Cephalopoda > Octopoda > Octopodidae > Octopus > Octopus sinensis. The sequence goes on along the minus strand of NC_043001.1, from coordinate 29,754,686 downwards.
TCGACTTTGCCTTTCATCCTTTTCTGGTCAATAGAATAAGTACCAGCTATGAACTGAGGTTGATGTAATCAAATTATCCCCTCCCACCAAATTTCGACCCAGAAAGAATGAAAGGCAAAGTCAACCTTGGTGGAATTTGAACTTAGAACATATCTAGCTGATTAACCTTGATCTCCTTATGTATGTATTGGCAGACCCCAGAGTATGGTTGCTTTCTCATTTTCTAGGACCTTTACTAGAGTATGCTGATACCACTACTCTAAAGTTTCATGCCAAAATGACAATTGTTAGAGAGTATCAACTGTCAAATTTTTCTATTATGGCATTTGTATTGTTCTAATACACTATACATATGTGATTGGTTTTAGGTTCACTTGGTATTTTCATGAATTTCCATTTCATCTTATTACCTACATCCATTTGTCTAGTCAAATGCTATTTGTCTATTGCTTTTCATTAAGTAATATTTGTTTTTGTAGTAATATTTGCTTGTTATTTCTGTTTTACAGTTTGAATAAGTCATAGTTTTATATGATACTTTACAGCAATGCAGAGATTACATTTCTTCATGTGTATGTATCTACATTATTAGCTTAGAATATGAACATTCCATGTTAAATACTCTTGTTGTTCATTTCAGAAAGTAGACCCTCAGAATGCACAGCTTGACTGCAAACTCAGCAATTCACTAGACGATTTTGCTATTACAACAGGGTAAGTATCCTTATTATTGTTCTCCCTCATAATAATCAAACATTATACTCACCTTACTGATCTTCCTTTTGTCAATCCCAGTACTCTTTATTTTCACTCTTCTTCTCCCACACTTCTTTCACATGATCATCAACCATTATTTAACCTCTAAGAAACAACAGCCAAATCATTCTGAAATTACACTCTTGTCTTAAGAAAGTAAAGGAAGTTTAGATGATGTAGTCAAGGATAAAGACTGTTACACTGAGAATGCTTTTAACCATATGCCTCTTTATTAAGAATTGGCCTGAGGCTGAACAGCAACAAGCAATAGTGAAACTGGTCATATAAATTTAGCTATGATTTTAATGTCATCATCATCATAATCATCATTGTCATTGTCATCATTTAATGTCTGTTGTTCATGTTGGCATGGGTTGGACGGTTTAACCAGAACTGGCAAGCTGGGGAGCTGCACCAGATTCCAGTCTGATTTGGAATGGTTTCTGCAGCTGGATACCCTTCCTAACACCAACTTCATTAGAGAGCGCGCTGGATGCTTTTATGTGGCACTTCACAGGTGCTTTTACATGGCACCAGGTGGCATCACACAGGTGCTTTCACATGGCACTGTATGGATGCTTTTATATGGTACCACATGGGAAGCTTTACGTGTCATTGCACAGACACTTTTATGTGGAACTGCATGGATGCTTTTACATGGCACCATAACGAATGCTTTACACCACCAGAAGAATTGGTCTTAACACTCCTGTTGTGGAGTATGAGTCTTCTTTGTATGGCAAAGTACCAGGCATCTTGGTCCTTTGTCATCTCACCTGAAAGGTTCAGTGTCCTGAGGCCATTCTTCTGTACTTTATCACATGTCTTCCTCGGTCTCCCACTTCCATGTATTCTATCCACTTTGAGCAATCCAGACATTCTTTATGGAACTGTCAACATCCATCTGCATCACATAATCAAACAAGTGCAGTCTTCTCTCTTGCACACAGCAGCCAATTTCTCTCTCAGAACATTAGCACTTTGTTGAACATGTACATTTATATTATACATCCAGTGGAGCATACTAGCCTCATTCCTTTCTAACATTCACATGTCTCCTGCATTCTGGGCCCATGTCTCACTATCATGTAGAATTGCTGTTCTTGTGTATACACACACACACACACATATATATATATATATATATACATATATATATACAAATACATACATATATATAAATATATATATATATATATATATATATATATATATATAATAAATAAATGGAGTTGAACGAAGATGTTAATAAAATTCCTCTTCTTTCGACATATGTTTTGAAGATAGCATGGTTTTATTCCAAAGGAATAAACAGTGTAAGATGCAATCTTCTCATCGGGAAAGAAAGAGAGCCTATGTTAACGGTAAACATAGGATAATTCATTCACCCATCTAAATATATATATATAAATAGATGAGTGTATTTTTCCCTTGTTAACAATTAACACAGAAAAAATAGATAAATTGTTACCAGGGTAGCAAAAAAATCACACAAGTAAAGAGGTTGTAACTCCTTGTTTTTAAAGGTAGAAACTTCAGGATTACGTGGAATTTTATGTATAATATATATATAAATAAATGGAGTTTAACTTTTACTTCCGACACATGTTTCAACAATTGCCGCGTGGAAGGTGATTATAAGCTATTTAAGAAACACACACATACTTCAGTATTTAAATTTAGTTTATCACAATATTTTCGTCACTTTGAGATGGCGACCTGTTCACTGACAAAATTCCGTGCTAACATGTTGTGGTCTCAAAGCAACGAAAATATTTTGAGAAATTAAATTCAAATGTCGAAGTGAATCTAACGTTTTTTGTGTTTCTTAAATGGCTTATAATCACCTTCCATGCTGCAATTGTTTTCCTTCCAGCACACGATCTCAGATCAGGTCACTTGCTATGCAAGTACATCTCTGTACTATATATATATAGATATATAGCTAGAGAGAAATACATATACATGCACCCTCCTCACACACACTGTTCTACTTACACTTTTTATTATTTGTGTTTTTTCACAGAGGAGATATAACAGTAGCAAAATCTTTAGATGCGGAACAAATTTCACAATATGACATGACTGTTACATGTTCGAACAAAGCCATACCTGGCCAGGTAAAAAAAAACTTTTCTATTTTTGTATTTTAGAAATTCAGTTTTATATCTGGCATTTTTCATCTCCTAATATAACAATGAGCATAGTGTTTTTATATATTTATATACATATATATTTGTATATATATATATATATATATATATATATATATATATATATTTATATTTATATATTTGTCCAAAATCACAGAGTAGGTGTAGGACACAGTAGGAGAAAGAGTAGTATAAGTGAACAGAGAGGAGAGAAAATAGTAATTCAGTGAAGGAGATGTAGTGAGAGATGTAGTCCTGACTGAGAGAGAGTGAGAGAAAGTAATAGCAATGGAGAAAGGAAGGGGTGATAGATGAATAATAAAGGGGTGAAAAAAAATCAGCTTTTCAACTCTGTGCAAGTATATGTGTGTATGTGTGTGCATGTACATGGGAAGTATGTGAATATTTGTATCTGTGATTATTATGCACTTTATTTTATACCTTATTTATATGTAAAATATTACAATTAGCCGTCATTTTTGATGGCACAGGGTCAGCTAGTTTGCTATAAGTTTTAAATGCTTTCCTGAAGAGTGCCTGTTAAAATTATATTTACAAAATATCATCATTTGACAACTGTTGTCTATACTGGCATGGTTTGACCAGAGCTGGCAAGCTGGGGAGCCGCGCCAAACTCCATTCTGATTTGGCATGGTTTCTACAGCTGGCTGTCCTACCTAATGCCAACCACTTTACGGAGTGCATTGGGTGCTTTTACATGGCATTATACAGGTGTTTTTATGTGATGTCATACGGGCACTTTTATGCGGCATCGCACAGGCACTTTTACATGATGCTCCATGGGCACTTTTACATAGCACCACATGGGTGCTTTTACATGGCACCACACGGGCACTTTTATGCGGCATCGCACAGGCACTTTTACATGATGCTCCATGGGCACTTTTACATAGCACCACATGGGTGCTTTTACATGGCACCACACGGGCACTTTTATGTGACACTGCATGGCACTTTTACATGATGCTGCATGGGCAGCTTTATATAGCACTGCACAGGTGCTTTTACGTGGCACCATGTGGGCACTTTCAATCAAAAGAAGTACCAGTAATATACTGTGTAAAATTAAATTGACTGCCAGTAATGCATTGAATGTGATTGAAATTACACCTCTACTTTGCATGTTTGTTATTAATTTTTAAAGAAGTTTTCTTTTATTATCTTTTCCACTATAGACAGCAACAACAACTTTTGTCGTCAAAATCCAAAATGTTAATGATAACCCTCCAAAGTTTTCACAAGACAAGTACTTGTTCAAGATAAGTGAAGCAACAACTTTGGATCAAGTTGTTGGGCAAGTAGAGGTGAGTAAATTTATTAATTTATTAATTTATTAATCTATTAATTGTTATTTATCGTTTGATTGTTACTACAATTTTGATCATTTTATCATGACTGGGGAATGTTTTTTTTTTAACATGATCATACCAATGGCTGTGCTCCAGCATGGCCACAGTCATTGGACTGAAACATATAAGAGAATAAGAGAATAAGAGATATTACCTTGCAGTACTTTTCCCTTCTCTTTTAGAAGATGCTATTACATAGTATCATTGTATTTCCTATGCTTTTAAGAATTAATAGTTTATATGTTAATTAAATAATTTAACTTGTGCCAATTAACACTTAGAATGCTAAAATGTTTAGAAGTAAGCAAAAGTTGAACTGTTGCCTACTTCTAAACTTGCATATTTAAGTAAAAAAAAATTATGTTTTTTTATCAAAGCAGTGATAATTTTGATCTGTCACTCCAGTTTGGTCTCTGGTGTTTCATCTGGCAGTAAGGAACAGGCATCAGAATCTCTTGCTGGACAAGTTATTGAAGATAGACAAGGGACTTCGCCTTGGAGATGTTTACCTTCTTTCTAATTACAAACCTGATCTTCACATGTAGATTAGGTTAGTTATTAAAACCAAATAAATCTGAGTTGAGCACAATCTCTCTGGAGTCACAGTCTATTAATGTGGTAACTTAACTGTCATTGACTCTATAATAACTTGATATCATAAAGATGTAGTTGAGATGGCCACATGAATAAGGTGTTGTCTTCTTCACTGAATGATACTGCATTTGAAGAATGTCATTACAATTCCCTTGCTTCATCATTGACAAGCAGAATGGGAAGAAACAAATAGACTAAGTTGATTATGAAGCACTTGAAAACTTAAGGGATAATAATGAGTAATCTTTTACCAGGAAAATGTATTAATAAAATTTAAGGTTTTCTGAATTTTGTTCATGTTAATGGGATTGAATATGAATATTATGGTAGCATTGAAATAACAACTAATATTGAAGAAAATCAGTTGATTAACTTGCCTTTCCCATATTTCCAGGTTACAGATGCAGATAGTAATTCATTCATAACACTTTCAGTTAACTCTAATAAGTAAGTATGATGATGCAGTTACACTTTCTCATTTTTTACAAAGTTACTGTTACATAAATTACCCATTTGAAAAATTACTGTAATGCTTGTAAATTTATAAGGAATTTAGTATGAAAACAAATATTGTTTTAAGTGTGGGTTGAAGAATTTATTTTCATTCAATTACCTAGTAATTAATCAATCAGTTAAATATTTTCTTTATTTGAAATTGCAAACATTCTTGTATCTGGTTAATTTGTAGTAGATTTACGAGTAGAGACATTTCAGTTTCTGATAGTCACCTATGAAATATGGAATTCTTTAGCTTTCATTTTATTTATGTGAATTTACACATCTCAAGTATTTTGGTATTATTTTCTAGTCTGAAATTGTAGAGTTAATAAGAGTGAGAAATTCCAGTTATTTCTTATATAAAAGATGACTGTAGATTAGGACATTGGTCATATATTTAATATGTACACTGGATATTTCTAATATGTCATAAATTGTATTTTTCTGTTAGATAAAGAATAACTGATAAAGAACAAAAATGGTGAACCAAAATTAGAATTTAGGAATTAACTGTAGTTTAATTTTATCATTCTGATGCAAAAATGGTTACAGATATCTTAGAATAATGCATGGTTAGTTTGAAGAGTTTTATTATAGTACTGGAATTAAGTTAGAATTTTACCCATATATTATGCAAAATGTAATGTTAATAATAATAATAATAATAATAATAATAATAATAATAATAATAATCATTGGTGTAAAAGATGGGCTACTGCAAATATTCTGCTCAATACCACAGATTTGCTTATCAGTTGTTTGACCATAACCAATTGAGCTTGGTGGCTGACGAAATGTGCATCTCTGATCATAAGTAGAGGTAGTGGGAGAGCATCATAGCTATGTATTGAAAGGAATTCTTTGGGGTTTGAATAATCCACCTCTAGAAACAGGTGTTTCATTCAACATCCTTAAACAACCCTTATTCAGAGACCTTTTGTGCAGGATGGGCTAATTGACCTAAAGAAAATTCTAACTGAGTCCCACCTGCAAAGTCATGCACTGTTTATATTGATATGAGATCACCATGTTGAGCACATATGGTTGTGATGCATGTGTTTTGTGTACCCTTATCATATGGGTAGTCATGATGGGTATATTGGACTTTGTATATTATACCCCAATGTCACTTTGATGGCATGCACTGCTCTCTCACTCAATAATAATAATAATGATACCAAATTTTAGTACAAGGCAGAAGTTTCAGAAGAGGGGATAAGTTGATTACATCAACCTTAGTGTTCAACTGGTACCTATTTTATAGACCCTACAAAGGATGAAGGACAAAATTGTTCTTGGTGGAATTAGAACTCAGATTATAAAAATAGACGAAATGCTATCTAAAAATTTTGCCAGGCATGCTAATAATTCTGCCAGCTTACTACCTTAACAACAGCAACAATAATAATAATGAAAAATATTGTACTAATTTCACGTCCATTGTCATGCAAGGTACAATGGCTTTTAGTTTAAGACACTCAAATACTGGCTGACTATATGACAATAAGTTCAAACCTTGGCAATATATTACCTATTCAGTATAGTACATTCTTCTGTGGCATTTGATTTACTAATAACAGAGTTTGTACTATTTATAATGAGTGACTGACTTCTGGCTAAAGTACCATTAAATAGAAAAGCTGATATACTCTCCCAATTTTTATTAAAAAACCCTCAAAAACTACCAATCATGTTGTTTAGGAAATCACCATTGTTCGATCATGCAGTGTATGTATAACAGAACAGGAAACTGTATCATCAAGACAAATATTTGATGTGGAAATGAGCCTGTTGTTAACGAGAGACAGGATCTTGTTCTTCACATGATATTCTCAACTAACATATCTCATTTTTTGAGATACATTTTTCATTTTTCTTGTTTATCTTTCACTTGTTTTAGTTACTGGTCTTTGGCTATGCTGGTGCACTGTTTTGGAGGGTTTAGTCAAACAAATTGACCCTATTATTTATTTTAAAGCTTGCTTACTTATTCTGTCAGATTCTTATGCAGAACTGCTAAGTTACAGGGATAGAATTAAACCAACACCAGTTGTCAAGAGATGAAGGGCTCATCACCATCAACATCGTCGTTTAGCGTCCGCTTTCCATGCTGGTATGGGATGGACGGTTTGACTGAGGACTGGCGAGCCAGATGGCTGCACCAGGCTCCAATCTTGATCTGGCAGAGTCTCTACAGCTGGATGCCCTTCCTAATGCCAACCACTCCGAGAGTGTAGTGGGTGCTTTTTACGTGCCACCAGCACGAGGGGCAGTTAGTGGGTACTGGCAATGACTACACTCAAAAGGTGTTTTTATGTGCCACCTGCATGGGAGCCAGTCCAGCAGCATTGGCAATGACCATGCTCGAATGGTACTTTTTACATGCCACCAGCACAGGAGCCAGTCAGCAGCCCTAGCAACAGTCACACTTGGATGGTGCTTTTAACGTTCCACTGGCAGGAGTGCCAATCAGGTGCTACTGTCATCAGTCACATCAGTGATTTTGATTTTGATTTTGATTTCACTTGCCTCAACATGTCTTCACAAGCAAAGTTTATTGTCCAATGAATGAAGGGTACTCATAAGTGTGCTGGTTATACACCATTGACATATATATATACAAGGCTCCTTTCAGTTTCCATCTATTAGTTATATCCATTACAAGGTTTTGGTTGGCCTGGGGCTATAGCAGGAAACACTAGACAAGGGGAATAAACCAAAATCAAGTGGTTGAAAAGCAAGTGTTTTACCACACAGACACACCTGTTTGTTTGTGCAATAAATCTGAGTATGTTGTTTGCTTTGTCTATATTCTTGTAATATCCATTCCTCTCATTAAGCTATGTTTCTTATTTTGAATTTTGTAGCTTTCGCATTGACACACTTGGAAAAATATTCAACCGAATTACTTTTGATTATGAGACAGAAACTCTTTACAACTTCAAAGTAACAGCAAACGATGGTAAATTTAATACAGACGCCAGTATAACTGTTATGGTACTTGATTTGCCCGATTCAATACCAATATTTACAGAAACTAAATATGAGGGATTTGTGCAGGAAGATGCACTTATTAATACTGTTGTAATTACTGTAAAGGTAAGGCAAGAAACCAGAAGTTCTAAATCTTTTGCTCTTCAGGAAAAATGAATTAAATTACATGGCAATTATATGGATAAGATCATAATCATGATCATCATCATCATCATCATTTAATATAGTGGTTCCTAAAATGTTTCAGGCTGCTGCCCACTAGGTTCTAAAGCCATATACCTAGTATCTCCTCCCCCAACTCACAATCACAGACATTGACCATATTCTGCCGCAAATTCAAAATAACAGTATTTCATAAATAAAAACTTAGCCTAATAAACCCGTTATTTTTTTTTACATCCACTGTCCCCTTTTGGTTACCCCATTGTCACCCCACCTTTCCTTAACACCCCCTAGATCTTTCCACCGCCCCTGGGGGGGGGTATGGTCCACTTTAGGAACCACTGATTTAACATCTATTTTCCATACTGGCATGGGCTGCATTTCATGAGCTGTTAGTATGTCAGTTAAAATGGTTAGTGGCATTTCATCTGTCTTTATGTTTTGAGTTCAAATTCCCTTGAGGTTGACTTTGCCTTTCATCCTTTTGGAGGTCAAGAAAATAAGTACCAGCTGAGCATTGAGGTCAATTTAATAGATTAACCCCACTCCCCACCGAACATACGAGCCTTGTTCCAAAATTTGAAACCAATGTTTTTAATGTTATGTTTATTCTATAAACAAATAGGCACATGTCTATATCTTCTGAATGATATATAAATATACTTAAATCACATATTAATAATCAGGGATTTTTTCCAGTAAAAACACGCACAATATTTTGATAAATAAAACTTTTATAACTTTTAAAATCACTTTAATTTTGAGGGTAAATTATTTCAATATAGATGAAAAAAATACATTTCCTATATTTTTGTATGATTTCTTTCTTTTTTTTTCTTTCTCTTTAAAGGCAGTTGATTTAGACACCACACCTTCGATAGTTTATGAACTTGACGGAGATTCTCAATCCTTTGCTATAAATCAAGGTGGGGTAATTACCACTAGCACAACGTTAGATTATGAGGCTAAAACTGTCTATAAGTTTTTTGTTACCACAAAGGATGGCAAAAATTCACTATCACCAAATAGCAGAGCAGAAATCACTGTTAATGTACTGGTAAGTAAATTCAGCAGTATAGCACTGAAATAAAAATGTATGTATATCTGTAAAAAATATTGCTAAAAAAGCAAGCCCAAAACTGATTGAGAAGAATAAATTTGTTTCACAGAATTATTAGTGTTTAGTTTTAAAAAATACAAAGAGTTATTAACATAATTAAAAATGATTATTACTATTTAGCTTACAATTATAAGGGCTTAGAAAATCCAATTTGTGATTTGCTTCTGGTTTCCATTTATACTTATTACATTTTACTTAGAGTGATAATGCTCCCGAAATTCCTGAAGACCGAAACTCCTATTTTTAATTCCTTTCCTCGAAGTCAACAGGACTGATTGTCTGTTGTTAATTACACATGATCATAATAGATTTAGTGAATGACTTTGTTTATTGCACTAATAAGTAAACACATAAACATGTATCTCTTATTTTTTACTTGTGCTTTCTCGATTTGACAGTTTATGATTCAAGATGCTCGAACATAACACAAATAAGATGAAGAAGTTATAATGAGTAGCTAAATGAAAATAACCTTCTTGGACTACCTTAACCTCACCTTTAAATTAGACAGCTAAATCCTAAGACTATACAACTAAAGCTTAGACTACATCAGCTCACCAATTCATTAAACTGTAATATACATCAAATGATAGAGTTCTCATTAGTGGTTAGCCTCAGTAGTGTGGCAACTAAATTTGAAGAGATGTACCTAGAAAAAGATTTGTAATATTTTCCTTAATAAATGGTTAGGATTACATTCTGTTAAAAGTCATATTCTGATAGGTTGAGAATAATATTTCAGTTAAAAGCTTAATAAGAAATAGATACTTTTTGTTAGTAATTAACTGAATTAATTTTGAAGTGTATGAAATCATATTGACATCACTTAGTGGCTAATTTTCACTCCTATTTGATCAGGAAATGAAGACAAAGAAAAACTCTCTATTTTTATTGTGTACAGCCAACTAAACATAGCTAAAAGCCTACTGATTATTAATGTATGTTACTGATAGGATTATGGTTCAAACAAGCCCAAAATCTCAGTCTATCAATAAACAATAGATAATAAACACTCTTTGTAGAAGAAAAAACATTTCATAACTAAAGTGACGGTTTCTAACTTTTCCTCTGCATGGAATTAAGTTAGTGGCTGTGTGGTAAGTAGCTTGCTAACCAACCACATGGTTCCGGGTTCAGTCCCACTGCGTGGCATCTTGGGCAAGTGTATTCTGCTATGGCCCCGGGCCGACCAATGCCTTGTGAGTGGATTTGGTAGACGGAAACTGAAAGAAGCCTGTCGTATATATGTATATGTATATATATGTGTGTTTGTGTGTCTGTGTTTGTCCCCCTAGCATTGCTTGACAACCGATGCTGGTGTGTTTACGTCCCCGTCACTTAGCAGTTCGGCAAAAGAGACCAATAGAATAAGTACTGGGCTTACAAAGAATAAGTCCCGGGGTTGATTTGCTTGACTAAAGGTGGTGCTCCAGCATGGCCACAGTCAAATGACTGAAACAAGTAAAAGAGTAAAAGAGTATGTTAAAACAGATTCACTTGAAAGAAAAACTTCTTTCATATACAAGTTTAACATAGAATTAATCTTGCATTAATATGGGCAAGTCTGGCATTATAAATATTTCTTTTGTATTTCTTCAGATGCATCATATTTATGAAGCCCTGTTTATCAGAATATTTGCTGGCTTGAATAAATCTTGCTAGTTTTCTCGAAATAGTACCTTATTAACCTTTTTGTTACCAACCCAGCTGAAACCAGCTCTGGCTCTGAGTACAAATGTCTTGTTTTCATGAGTTTTGAATTAAAATCTTCCACCAAACCTTAGTTACAGTTAATGTTCCTAACACTAGCTTAATGATAACTAAGATATTTTACTAAATTCTTTGTTATATTTGAAGTAATTGAAAGAAACACAGAGCATTTCAAAATAAGTACAGTAATGAAAGAGTTAAGGTAGTACAATGTTAAATCCAAATCATATCCCAAAGCAAAACAGTATGAATTTGTTTGACAAAATATAAGATCAGCAATGCCTGCAATATTTGCAAAAATTCATACTGAACATGATAACATAATCCATAATTAAGAATTAATATGCAAGTCATCACTTATGCATGCATACATACATACATACATACATACATACATATAACAGCATTCTTTTATTTATTTAGTTTTTTAAACTTTTCCTTTTCCATAGGATGTAAATGATAACGCACCTCAGGTGTCTTTGAATCCTTCAACCGTTACTGTTTTGGAGACAGATAAAGTGGGAAAAACATTGGCTGTAGTTTCTGCAACAGATGCTGACAAACAAGTAAGTAATCATAATTTCTAAGCCAGTTTTTTAATCACTCTTGAATTGTGAAATAATATTAGACAAGTACCAGTATGATGGATGGAAGCACTCCGTCGGTTACGACGACGAGGGTTCCGGTTGATCCGAATCAATGGAACAGCCTGCTCGTGAAATTAACGTGTAAGTGGCTGAGCACTCCACAGACATGTGTACCCTTAACGTAGTTCTCGGGGATATTCAGCGTGACACAGAGAGTGACAAGGCCGGCCCTTTGAAATACAGGTACAACAGAAACAGGAAGTAAGAGTGAGAGAAAGTTGTGGTGAAAGAGTACAGCAGGGATCACCACCATCCCCTGCCGGAGCCTCGTAGAGCTTTAGGTGTTTTCGCTCAATAAACACTCACAACGCCCGGTCTGGGAATCGAAACTGCGATCCTATGACCGCGAGTCCGCTGCCCTAACCACTGGGCCATTGCGCCTCCCTCCAGTATGATATGAGACAGGCAAACAAAGAACAGAATTTGAGCCATGTATCTATTACCAGATTGTTTAATTATACCCAGCTTTCCTCTCAAATCACTTACACTCTGTTGTAAATGTCAGTGTGTTTATATGTTAGGGTGTAAGTGATTTGAGAGGAAAACTGGGCAGTCAAGGAATCAGATGTAGTATGCAAGAAAGAAAACTGTGCTGGTACGATCAGCTAATATACATGAGTGAAGACAGTTGAATCAAGATGTGTGGATCTTTAAATTGTGAAGGTAACATGTGGAAGGGATAAACCCAAGAAGACAAAGTGGGGCGAAAGCATCTACAGACGTTAGGACTCACAGCGAGGATTTCAGGTGGCCGAAACTCTTGGCAGCTTGTTGTTCTTGAGAAGACACATCAAGCTAAATAAAAGTGTGATTTTCCTTGCATATAGACATGTCCCTGCATTCATCTCCAGCTAATCTTGCAAGGTTGTGGATGCTGATGCTACATAAAAGCACCCAGTATATTCTATAAAGTGGTTGGTGTTAGGAAGGGCATCCAGCCATAGAAACCATGCTGAAATAGGTATGGAGCCTGGGTGGCTTTCTAGCTGGTCAGCTCCTGTCAAACTGGTCAACTCATGCCAGCATGGAAAATGGACATTAAATGATGATGATGATGTCACCAATTACACTACTGAGTACCTTCTACTCCATATTACAAGTTACACTACAGAGCACCTGCTATTTCATATATCACTAACTATACATTATAAAACACTCACCATTACATTACAGAGCAGCTGCTACTCCCTTTATTTCAAATTAGAAAGTTAAATTTTTTAATCTGCTAAGCACTTCAAATAATAAGGTGAAGTAGCTTCAGGTTTGGTAGGTTCTGACAACTTGAACAATTTAGGCCATGATGGGCTACAGGATGTTACATTATGCATTTGTGCAAATGTAAAAATAATGATTTCTTACAAAGACACAAGACCAGAAATTTAGGTGGGAGGGCTTAGTTGATTATGTCAACCTCCACTTCTTGACTGGTACTTAGTCTATTGACTGTTGAAGAGTTATTGGATAAGAGTGATTGGATAAGTTGACTTCAGCAGGACTTGAATTTAAAATGTAATATGCTGTAACTAAATGCTGCAAATTATTTTGTCCATCATTCAAACAATTCTGCAAAATTAATAATAAAATGAAGTAAAAATACGATGTAAAAATTCTTTGATATTCACTACATCTATGGACGATTAATGCCGTTCTTTGTTCTTCCTCCCACTTATTGATCTTTACTTTCTGTGATTGCTGAGAAAATGTATGAAGATCATTTCAAGTAATGTAGTATGATTTCTCCCTTCTTATTACACGAATGAAAGGATCTGAAACTTTGAAGCTGGTTTTCAACTGGTTCCTTTATGAGGAAGCTTGTAAATTGCAGTAAAAGCTTTAATTCCTAGCGCTGTCTCGACTGGCTTCAGTGCCAGTGACACATAAAAAGCACCATCCAAACGTGGCCGATGCCAGCGCCGCCTTGACTGGCTTCTGTGCCGGTGGCACGTTAAAAGCACCAACTGATCGTGGCCGATGCCAGACTCCCCTGGCACCTGTGCCGGTGGCACGTAAAAAGCACCCACTACACTTGCGGAGTGGTTGGCGTTAGGAAGGGCATCCAGCTGTAGAAACACTGCCAGATCAGACTGGAGCCTGGTGCAGCCCCTGGCTTCCCAGACCCCGGTTGAACCGTCCAACCCGTGCTAGCGCGGAAAACGAACGTTAAATGATGATGATGATGATGATGAATTATATCTTTTCTTCCTTGTGAAAAGATTAAGAAAGCTAGACGTAAAGGTGTTGAAATCTACCTTGTCACAGGTGCCAGTAATTCTAGGGCCAGTTCCTGGGTCACTTACATAAAAATGTAATGGGCCATTTTAAGGGTTGGTAGAGTTAGGTAAATGAAATAGTGCACTTGACTTCAGAATCAATTGTGAGTTCTCTGTCTTTTTAGGGCAGAGCTGATATCCCAGCAATGACAATCTACCTTTTGGTGTGCTTAGTTTAAAGGATGTTAGAGTCTTGTTTGTGTTTTCTTTTTCTTATAGCTGTTAGAATGTCTAATGTCATTTTACATTGACAATATTTGCATCTAGAGCAATGCTAAGTATGTACTTTTAAAGAGAATAAATAAATTCATATATTTTATAATGTGATGTGGAATAACTGGCTTTTCAACAATGAAGGATGCAGGAAAAAAACTAATTAAAATTTTTATCAAATGTTTCTTCTTTCACAATTTTCTTCTTCTTTATCTATTTATTTATTTATTTATTCAAGATGTCAAAGTGAAATATTCAAATTCTGTATAAATTTGTTATTCTGTTTGCTCACTTATCCAAAACATTCAGGTATATTTACACTCACCCACACACAAACACAACACAACACACACACACACACACACACACACACACACACACACACACACACACACACACAGACACACACACATGTACACACAGAAGCACATAAATATCCATGCATACACACACATATATAAGTGCAAACATACATAAACTCACTGTATTCTTACTCACTTAAGCCTATTGCTGTCTATGGAGCATAAGTCGTTGGAGTCCTTTCTCCACTGTTCTTGACTATGAGCAGGGCCACTCTCTCAGTATGGGGAGCACTCTTCCAGAGGGAAAGCCTTCCTCTCCCAGGTGTTGTTGAATTTGGATTGCCATTGATATTTCTGTAACTTTGCTTTATTCTAGATTGGGGGTTGGTCCTACCCAAACCCATTTTTACCTCTGGGTAGAGGTGGTCCATATTAGTTTGGCCTCTATCCTTTGAACCTGTCCAACATGGGAGCCCTACCAGGAAATTGTGCTCTGTTGGCATAGCTCTCAGGGTCATTGAGGCACATAAGCCACCAAACCGTAACAAGAACTAGACCATGTGGTGGTGCTCTGTTCCTTTTTTACTTGTTTGCAAACTATTTTTTTGTTATCTTCTAGGTTTTTTTCTTTTTCAATTTTTCTATGGTTTATTGTTGTTTTTTTCTTTTTTGCAGAATACATTAAACAGTGATGTAGTTTTTCGGATTTCTTCCATTACTCCAAGTGCAGGAACGGATTTGTTTTACCTGAACCCAGTAACTGGAAATGTTGGTATTAGTAAGCCACTCACAAGTGATTCAAGCACTTCCTATACAGTAAGTAAGCAATTATCTGACTTTTATAGAGATTTGATAAAGTTATCAAAATAGCCTAAGGACTTCTGTAAATCCAAATTATTGAAGAACTGCTTCAACAAGTAACCAAAGAATAAGGCTTTATAAAATGTCCATTAAATGTGGGAAGATCAATAGATGACCCTTTGTTATTATTACACAGAAATCTATCCTTAAATAAGAAATCCTTTTAGCAGATAAGACATTGGTATAATGTATATATGTATGAGTGTGTGTATGTCTGTATGTATGTAGGCATGCATGCCATCCCACAATTTCATTATATTATAACTCATAGGAGTGAGATCAAGTTATGTATCCCTTTCAACCAAAATTATTAGTGAGCTGTAATAATTTATTATTACTAATAATTTCTTATTAGTAAGATTCATATTACTGATTAAGATGACTCACAATTATATTAATTCTTAAATTATTTACTTCTTTACTCTGAAGATGGCCACAAGTGTAGCTGAAGGTTCAATTAACCAGTCCTCTTCCATTCACATAGAAGAAATGTTACATTCTTTTCTTCACTCACTCAATGAAATATGAGGGTCTTCCTCTGCTAATAATTAAATTTTAGCCATCCTGCCAGCTATTTGTGACACCAGTTATTTGTTAACGACTATTTTTCTATATCAATAAGGGCAAAATTTGTCTAAGCATTTGTTAGTTGAAAGTGGATACTTGCTATGGATGATGTACAAAGATGTAGAAATCCAGATATAGCAATTTCACTGTCACTGCTGGACATTTTCTGTCTGTTACAGAAAAAATTCTGTGTTTTTAGCCCTCTACTTCTATACGAGATGCTTTCTCATGATGAATACCACAGTGTTGTGGCTTTCTACAATTTATCTACACTAAAGGTGCAGGCATGGCTGTGTGGTAAGAAACTTGCTTCCCAACCACATGGTTCTGGGTTCAGTTCCAGTGCATGGCATCTTGGGCAAGTGTCTTCTACTATAGCCTTGAGCCGACTAAAGCCTTGTGAGTTGATTTGGTAGACGGAAACTGAAAGAGGCCTGTCATTTGTGTGTGTGTGTGTGTGGTGTGTGTGTGTGTGTGTGTGTGTGTGTGTGTGTGGATGTGTGTGTGTGTGTGTGTGTTTGTATTTGTCCCCTGCTGTCACTGTTTGACAATTGGTGATGGTGCGTTTATGTCTGTAACTTAGTGGTTTGGCAAAACAAATTGATAGAGTAAGTATAGGCATAAAAAATAAGTCCTGGGGTTGATTTGTTCAACTAAAATTCTTCAAGGGGGTGCTCCAGCATGGCCACAGTCAAATGATTGAAACAAATGAAAAAAACAGAATAAGTAAGATATACAGAATGTTATTCTAAACAAATGCTGCATCTGTTGTTTAATAACAAATTGTCACATATACTTGAGTGTGGAGGCACAATGGCCCAGTGGTTAAGGCAGTGGACTCACAGTCGGAGGATTGTGGTTTCGATTCCTAGACCGGGCATTGTGTGTGTTTATTGAGTGAAAATACCTAAAGATCCATGAGGCTCTGGCAGGGGGTGATAGCGATCCCTGTTGTACTCTTTTGCCCCAACTTTCTCTCACTCTTTCTTTCTGTTTCTTGGGTAACGCTGTGATGGACTAGTGTCCTGTCCAGCTGGGAGGAACACATTCACCACAGAAACCAGGAAACCGGGCCCCCGAGCCTGGCTAGGCTTGAAAAGGGCACATAAATAAAATAATATATACTTGAGTACTGATCACATTTGTACATGAGTATATTCCAGCTAAAAGAAAGAAAGGAAAGGAAAAATGGTTTTGAAGGAAATTGGACTGGTGACTGTTATTATTATTATAAGGTGATAAGCGGGCAGAATCCTTAGCATGCTGGGCAAAATGCTGAGCAGTATTTCATCTGCCACTATGTTCAGAGTTCAAATCCTGCTGAGGTTGACTTTACCTTTCATCCTTTTGGGGTTGATAAAATAAGTACCAGTTAGAGTACTGGGATTAATATAATCAACTATCCCCCTCCCCCAAAATTTCAGGCCATGTGCTTAGAGTAGACAGGGTTATTATGGGAGGTCTCAAGGCAGTGAGCTGGCAGAATTGTTAGCACGCCGGGCGAAATGCTTAGCAGTATTTTGTCTGCTGCTACATTCTGAGTTCAAATTCCGCCGAGGTCGACTTTGCCTTTCATCGTTTCGGGGTCGATTAAATAAGTACCAGTTACGCACTGGGGTCGATATAATCGACTTAATCCGTTTGTTTACCCTTGTTTGTCCTCTCTGTGTTTAGACCCTTGTGGGTAGTAAAGAAATAGGTATTTCATCTGTCTTTACATTCTGAGTTCAAATTCCATTGAGATTGACTTTGCCTTTCATCTTTTCAGGGTTGATAAATTAAGCACCAGTGAAAGATTGGGTCAAAATAATCAACTAGTACACCCACCAAAATTTCAGGCCTTGTACCTATAGTAGAAAGAATTATTATGAGAGGTCTTTATCTTATGAGTGAAAGAGCATATGAAATAATATTTCTATATAATCCATTTTTTTTGTTTCATTTTAAGTGTCCTAGTAAAATGGTTTCTATCTTAGTAAAATGCATTTGATAGTCACAAGATAATGTAATGATGTAGGGGTTTATATGTTCAACCACTGACCACATACAGCTAATGTAACTAGTTGTAGCTAAAGTAACCAGTTACCAAGGAAATAAAATAGTTGGAAAAATCTTAGAAGTTTTACTGTTCATTACAAAAGGTTTCTTTCTCAAGCAGATGATAATCTGTATGAAGTATTTGTAAATTGTAGGATACTGCGTGGTAATGGGCCTTAGATTATGTGAGTCTATGCATGCATGTAGGTATGGGTTTGATTCCCTGCTCTTTATATTCTTTTATTGCTTGTCAAGTTTGTAGATTTTTCTATAACAATGGGTGTTTGCTTATTTTTTAGATTACTCTCATCGGCACTGATCGCGGTACTCCATCGCTCAGTCAGTCAAGAATTCTCACTGTCAATGTCATACGCAACACTGCCTCTCCTGTTTGCCAAAATATTGCACCAGTGACCATTCAGGAGAACAGGCCTGTAAATGAAGTGATTGCTGTAGTGAAGGCTACTGATGCAGATAATAATGTAAGTATTGAAATGTTTCACTGACTAGGGAGTGATTGCAAATTGATTCATATTACACTAAATTTCAAATGGATTCACATCACTCTAAATTTCAGATTTCAAACACATAACACTTATGCACACACACACACATGCACATACACACATACACACAAACACTCCACTGATGATATTCAATGGAAAGGACACCAATAGAATCCTTTAGAACATCCTTGTACCTAATTTTTGATATCTCTCTATCATTACTCTATGCATGCCTTTCCTCCCTTGGACACACAAAGCCCTGTTGAGGCAAGCGAAGTTGATATCGAACCTCATCCGACGACAGGCACCTATGCCTACCCCCCTTTGCTTGCGAAGACCTGTTGGGGCAAGTGAAATCGAAATCGGAATCGAAATTGAACCAATCCTATGACTGGCACCTAGCAGATGCCAGGACCCCTGGACTGGAGATACATAAAAAGCACTATCCGAATCGTGGCCAATGCCAGCGCCGCCTCAACTGGCTTCCGTGTCGGTGGCACGTAAAAAGCACCATCTGAATCGTGGCCGAAGCCAGTGCCGCCTCGACTGGCTTCCATGCAGGTGGCACGTAAAATGCACCAATCTGACTGTGGCCGATGCCAGCCTCGCCTAGCTCCAGTGCAGGTGGCATGTAAAAAGCACCCACTACACTCACGGAGTAGTTGGCGTTAGGAAGGGCATCCAGCTGTAGAAACATTGCCAGATAAGACCGGAGCCTGGGGCAGCCTTCTGGCTTCCCAGATCCCCAGTCAAACCGTCCAACCCATGCTAGCATGGAGAACGGACGTTAAACGATGATGATGATGATGATGATTACTATACAACATTATCTTGGGTAGAATATATTATTGTGGATGACATTCTATCTGTAACTATACAATCTTATTTCAGACATACTGTATCTAAGACTAAATTATACAATGTCTCCTATTTCCTTCCATTTTTAAAATGTTAGAGCATAATTTGAGGGAGAATTCAATACTGTTCTAGTAAGTCACAGAAACCCTTAGAGACAGCCTTCTTGATACATATTGTTATTGCTGATGATGATATTATTATCTAGTGTTGTTGTTGATGATGATGATGATGATGATTTCAATTTTCTTCTTAGAAATATGGTACAATTGAATATCAACTGGCTGGAGATTTACCTTCCATGACTCTCTTTCAAGTTGATTCAAATACTGGTAACATAAAAATTGCGAAATCACTGACCCAGGACTCTTCATTAAGCTATACGGTGAGGAAGGTTTTTTTTTACTTGAATATTCATGCTCAGTTTTTGTATAAAATTCAGTCTGGTGGTATTGTAAGGTAACAGTTGTATTTTTGAGATTTCATATCCTGTCTTGTTTCAATTCATTACTATGAGACACTTTATCTAAGCTAACACTTAAATTCTCATTTACAGCTATTCTTAGCCAACCCTATATAATGAGTGGTAGCTATGCATCCCTTTTGCAACAAGACATCTATACTTGTCTTTTATCATGTTTAGCCTTGATATTAAAATGCCTCCTCTTCCCTCAAGTACTTCTCATCACTAGTTGCTGTTCTCTGTCTCCGTCTTGCAAGTTACCGTCTTGCAAGTTACTAGTGCTGATAGCATGAAAAAAGCTCCAAGGACACACTTTAAAGTGTTGGCATTATGAAGGACGCCTCGCCATAGAATTCATAGAAAATGAATGCACAATGTATAACTTTGTAGCGTGAGTGATATCCTCACTGTTTGAGAGATATATTAGAAATGATCTCGCATTAGATAACAACCATCTTCGGCTATTTTGACCCTGTTGTGTCCACTGCTCTGATTGGTTGGCATTGGCGCAGTTTGTCTCTCGACTTATTTCGCGCCAGTATGTAAGCCAACCAATCACAGCCTTCGGATAAGGTCCCGTGACATTGTTTTTCTTATGTTTCATTTGAGCCACCTAAACCCTTCGCTCCAAATAAACATTATCTAATCAGGAAGAGACTATATTTTATTTATATATGTACGCAAACAAAGTACATCTCAAACGATGTAATCTTGCTTATTTGGCAAAGTCACTTTTATCTGTTCATTTATGGCCTTTCATATACACATATGGCCTTTAGCTAACTAATATGATGTGTTTTCTTTTTAGTTTTAACTTCTCTGAACATGCCATCTATGCACTCCCTTAATTCAGAATTCCATAGTGCTGCTGTTTATCTGTCTTTAATAATCTATACAGTGTCTCTATTACTAGTCTCTATTACTAGACACTTTACTCAATCTCTCTGCAACTTCCACCCTTGCTCTGAAGCAGATCAAACTGAACATCGGTCACAGTTACCTCACCATTCCACAAAAGCATCTAAAGGGCATAAGTGCCATCCTGCTTTCTTCAACCGAATAGATAAATAGAAAAAATGTAATAATAAGTATCTTCTCATTATAATTTCAAACTTTTTATAACTTTACTTTTTGACAGCTTTCCATATATGCCAAAGACGGTGGAGGAAAACAAACTACATGTGTTATTGTGGTGAATGTTGAAAGGAATTTAAATAAACCAATTTTGCAAGAAACTACTTACAGCAAGCAAATTCAAGAGACCTTCCCATTGAATACTGCAATCCTAAAAATATCTGCTTCAGATTCAGACCGTGCAGTAATATTTTTTCCTTAATTTCATTTATTGTTTTACATAGAACAACTAATTATATTTCCAATTTTTTTTTATTAGAAAATTAATATAATTCAACTTTTGGTTTATAATGATATTTTGAACAGCAAGAATTTCCTAGTATTTGAATTATACATGGATCCATACACTAGAAGCTGAGTAAAGAAAATCCATCAGTAAAAATAGCAACAATTGCAATTATGATTTTTTCATGTCTGTATTAAATCTGCCAATTATTTTTCAAATCATCCAAATGACACTTGCATGAAGGTTACATAAAACTAGCTTTGTTTAATTCTTTTGCACAAGTTACTTCCTAGAGTTGTGAAAAAGGATTGTATAAAATTAATTTTTTGTAATCCCTATGCATTTATAATAAGCACTTTATAAAAGCGCACATAAGCATTTGAGGATACAAGTGATGCGTAAGCTTTAGGATGTACACATATGTGTGTGTTTCCCTGTCAGTATATATATATTGGTGCACATAAGTATATATATGTACATATATGATTATATGTGGAGGCGCAATGGCCCAGTGGTTAGGGCAGCAGACTCGCAGTTGTAGGATCGTGGTTTCGGTTCCCAGACCAGGCGTTGTGAGTGTTTATTGAGCAAAAACACCTAAAGCTCCACAAGGCTCTGACAGGGGGTGGTGGAAATCCCTGCTGTACTCTTTCACCATAACTTTCTCTCACTCTTTCTTCTGTTGGCCTGCTCGCTGAGCCAGTGGGATGGCATCATTTGAAGGCTAAAACAATGTGAAACGCATTGTGACCAGCAATGTGTAGCAACATCTGATACCCTGGTTGGTCATGGTGATGGTGATGGTGATATGATTATATACATATGTATATGGATTGATATGCATATGTATTGCCATATTTTTATATAATTTACTCATATATTGTTTATACATGTATATTACCTGATGGATAGATATACCTATAGAAAAATGCATCATCCTTATGCATTCTTTGGGGAGTTTATGGCATTATGGAGTTACATGCATGCATTTCTCTCCAATATTATTACAATAATACAAATATCTATGCTAGAAACAGACAAGAAGACTCTCAATAAATACTTTTAGTAACATAGTCTTTCATCTCTAACCTTCTCAAAACACACAGTTTAGCATTTCTTAATAGAAATACCAATTCAGTCTCAGTCTGATATATGCCGTGTGAACTTTTAGAACTCCATAATTTAACAATGAAAAGTTAGGCTATTCAGATTTTTAAAAATTGTATATAAGGCTAGAAATTTTTTCAGCTTTCTTTGTCGAAATTTTAACTTTGTTTTATTTATGTTTCTTTCTCAAGCCACCTCATAATGAACTGAAGTATGAGATAATCAGCACCAACAATGCAGTTCAATATTTTTCAGTCAATGATTTGGGAGAGGTTATACTTATTCGCTCTCCAGCAGCTGATCAAGCAATCAAATCTTTTTCGGTAAGTTTTAAAAAAACTAATCTGATATCAAAATAAAACTGTTAATTTCATATATCCAAAATTCTTCTACTTGACTATTTCTTTTCTTGGCCATCTATTTCCAGTTAAGAACATTTAGAATGAAAAAAAAAAAAGGCATTGGAGGGGCGACGCATACCCTGCACACACACACACACACACACACACACACACAGAAGAATAAAATAAAATTTAATTTAAATATATTTTCAGACGAATTTATATTTCAACAAAATGACATTAAAAGTTATTTCCCCTGCTTGTCATCTATGCATATGTAACAAAGAAAAAAAATTTGATTCATCTCTCCGCTAGTTTTAAAGATAATCAAACCAAAATTTAATGAGTTTGAGCCACTTAATTAATGAGTAATTCTGCCACATTTGGTAAAAATTTGTTCAGCCGTTTTCCAGTAATTTTGCAAACACATAGACAGACCAACAACTACAATAACCCTGCTTCACTTACATGTGCAGGGTTAATTATGTGTGAAGCAGCAGAATACTGGACTGAATACTTTACTAGAAATACACATTTCTTCATCTTTTTCTCTGTTATCACTTATTTTTCTCCTCCTTGGAACCATTTCACTTGATATCTATCCTTTATTCTTAATACTGTCCTGTTCCACTCACATTTTACAGTGATCACTCTTCAGGTGCAGCAAATTATCTCTTCCATCACTATACATCTTTCACTTCCCTCTATGTATATATAGTAGTGGGTTCTAATACTATTGGTAGTATACAAAATGGTTGAAAATGGTTAAACTCTGTTATTGGATGTTTATCTCTTTGCTTATTATTACAGAAACCCATTACATCTGTAGTTAATTCTGCACCCCATCGCACTTGCAGGGGATCTTTGTTTTACAAGCTTACTCATGCTAGTATCATGGAAAGATTGCCAAGAACACTGTAAAGTGGTTGGTGTTAAAAAGGACATCCCACTGTAGAAACCATGTCAAAGCAGACTTTGGAGCATAATGCATTTCTTAAACCTAACAGATCCTATCAAGCTGTCCAACCGATGCTAGCATGAAAGATGGACATTAAAAGAGGATAAGGATTTAATATCTAACTGCAAGGATCCAATCTTTCATTCCAATAATGTTCTTTTACTCATTTCAGTAATTTGACTGCAGCCATACTGCAGCACCCCTTGAAGGGTTAAACAAATTGACCCCAGGGCTTTATTCTTAAGCCTAGTACTTATTTTATCAGTCTCTAAGTTATGTAGATGTAAACACACTAATGCCAGTTATCAAGTGGTGATGGTGGGGATAAACACAGACAAAAAGACACACACACACGCACACACACACACACACACACACACACACAGATATATATTGTCCAAGATGCCACGCAGTGGGACTGAACCTAGAGCCATGTGGTTGGGAAGCAAGCTGCTTACTACATAGCTATGCCTGCGCCTGTTGATTAAATAATTTTAATAATATCACCCCTTTCCACTGATAGTCATTTACAATTGATACCAGTTGTTTCCATTCTCCAACAAAGAGGTGAATTCCAATTTTCTAAGAATTTCGCCTCTGTTTAGCTGAATTATTGGCTATTTGTATTACTTCACAACCAACACTCACTTTTTCATAAATGTTTAAAAGGAATTATAAACTTATCACCAACAGATCAAAAACTTGATGATCCAGACAAGTATGTCTTGTTAATTAATCTTGTTGGTTAATCCAGCCGCATATAGTGGTGAGATTTAACACTACTTATGGCATACAAAATAGTTGAGAAAGGTTAAACTCTATTATTGGATGCTTATATCAGTAGTTAATGCATAACATCTGTTGTTAATTCTCTGAACCTCTATCTGTCATTAATGACTGTGCACAAATGTCCTATATGTCTGTGCTACTCAACCAGGGTCATCTGTGGGTAGACAGTCTGGGCAACGATGATAAAGGAGGACCTCTCCGAACTCTCAGGTCTGCAGGTGGTTGGTCTGTGCAGATGGTACCGCGAATGGCTCACTATCTCCAGTGACCTCGCACAGGACCGTCGAGTGTGGGCCACCAGGGTTCGTGATGCTATTAAGAACAGAGAAGAAGCTGGCTCAACCCGCCATGGGTGAATGCCGTCACAAGTACAAGTAAGACAGTCTGATGCATGAATGGCAGTCTCTGCCACACAAGTTGCAATTGTGGGCTGTCTTGGTACTGTTAGGCCAGTATAGGGTGTTCAGTTGGATCCAAGCTTGGATAGTTTGGTATGGAGAACAGGTTGTTGCCCTTGCAGCATGCCCTCCCTCTCTACGTCACTGATGGATCTAAAGGCTGTTATCATTCTGCATTAGACTCATCACAGGAGTAGTCAGAATGGGTTTAGACAACTGCTTCCAGGGCTCCATCTGACTACCTGGGAAAAAGTGGAATGACAAACAGAAACTGAAAAGTAAAGAGATGCATCTCTTTGGCTCATTTGAATCAGAATTAACATGGTTGATGAAAATTAATTCAATGAGGAGAAAGTCAAAGTTTGTGAAACTGAATGTTTAATCCAGAGAGGATTAATTTTAATTTTATGTTGCTTCTGTTGCATATAACACATTTTTATTCAGCCAGGCAACTAATTGTGTTATCAGTGAATGTTTATTAATTGTAATAACAAAATATGAACTCCTATAAGAACTTACATACCATGGACAAGAAGCCTTTTTACCCATTCTATACAACACATTCCCTGGATAATGGAATAGCGAGTTTAACATCCAACATATCTTTTATTTTTATTCTTATATTTTCCTTTATACTTCCTATATCTCTCCCTTTCCAAAATAACTTCTTATATTGAACTCTACTATTTCCTTCTATTTAACTCTCTCATATCGTCTCTGATGATGGAATGCTTTTTATATCCCTGAAACAACTGTAAGACTACCTTTCTCTTTCTGAAATGTCCTAGAAATTTCACACTACCTTGGCTTTCTTGTCTCATTTTATTTAATATATACACACTCATACACAACCTACATGAGGCTCACTCATACTATCTGCTGCCTTAGGACTTTATACTCTGCAGCATTCATTTCATGGTGGACTTACATTGTATGAGAAGACACATAATGATAAGGCGGTGAGCTAGCAGAAATGTTAGCACGCCGGGCGAAATGCTTAACAGTATTTCGTCTGCTGTTACGTTGTGAGTTCAAATTCCACCAAGGTCGACTTTGCCTTTCATCCTTCCGGGGTCGATAAATTAAGTACCAGTGACGCACTGGAGTCGATGTAATGACTTAATACCTATGTCTGTCTTTGTTTGTCCACTCTATGTTTAGCCCTTTGTGGGCAATAAAGAAATAGATATTCTAATGAATGTTTTTGGGACACAAGCTAATTAGTGTAATTGTGTAATTGATTTGATGGACCAGTGTATTTCACTAGTCTGAAATACACCTGTGTGTGTGTGTGTGTGTGCATGAATGTGTGTATGTATGTATGTGTGTGTGTAAGAATGTATGTATGTGTGTTTAAGAATGTATGTATGTGTGTGTAAGAATGTATATGTGTGTGTGTGTGTGTGTATGTGTCTAAAAATGAAAACTATTTAAATGAAATAAAATGAAAAATTGCATATTAAATTTTTAATACTAAACATAATAAATATTAACTCAATATTAAATCAATTGTTTACTCTGTTTTCTTTTAGTTTGAAGTGAGAGTGTCAGATAAAGGGCTTCCTGTTCCCAAAACAGCTGACAAAACAGCAAATGTAAATATAGACATTATAAGGAATAATAAACCACCAGTCTTTTTCATAAAAGATTTCACTACAGACATCGCGGAAAATAGTCCAATTAACGAAGACGTTATTCGAGTTTATGCAAATGATTCTGATGTAAGTAATTTTTACTTAATTTTCCTTTTCTTTACGTATCTGTTTTGATAACTTCATAATGAGCTGTATGAATTTGCAAGAATTAAAATTTGTTTTAGAATTCTTCTTTGTGATATTTATGAAATAAATGTGATGTTCATTTCCATAAATGCTGGCTAAAGTGCCCTTTCGTTACCAACCTGGCTCTAGCTCTGTAGTACAAATGTCTTTTTTCCATAAGTTTTGCATCAAAATATACCACCAAACCTTAGTCGCAATTTATATTCCTAATACTAGCTTAATGATAACTAAGTTATTTTACTAAATTCTTTGTTATATTTAAAATAATTGAAAGAAACACAGAGCATCTCAAAATAAATACGGTAACGAAAGGGTTAAAAGAGACTATTTTGCCTGAAGTTTGGAATGAATACCATTCCAGTTGGATGACCAGGATCATAGTTATTAAGAAATGTGTATTTTATTAGAAAGGCTGTTGATTTCTTGTGTTATACTTGCATAGTTATCTGACTTAGTGTTGTCAAGGTAGTGAACTGGTAAAAATCAGTAGAGCATGCCTCACAGTACTTGATTTGATTCTTTGTACTTCAAGTTCAAATCCCACTGAGATCAGCTTTGATTTTTAACCTTTTGGGATTGATGACATAATACCAGTACAGGGCAGTGGATTAGGTAAGATGCTATGTTTTTCCTGTTCCAGCTCTTTGCATTCTACTAACAATGCTTGCATTGATAATGGTGCTAAACTATATCATTTACTGGTGACCTTTATTTTGAATAAACATTGGTGGCTTCTAGAGGGAAGACTTACATTCATGAGCAATTGTCCATCTTCTTCTTCTTCAAAAAAAGTCTTACCTGAGTATAGACATGCATATGCATGGTCAATTTTGACTGACTGAAGATCTCTCCATACGAGTGTTTTATCTTTATGTTGAACATATAATTTCAATAAAACATTGCCGTATATACAATATTTTATTGAGCATATGGACATATGGTGACAACATTGAACTTGAAGTTTTAGGATATTTCATAACGGTATTTGTTTAAAGAATAAGTTGGTTGCAGCTTTAATAAGTTTAATATGCTAATCTCATAAAAGATAAGCTCCTGTGCTGGTTCAAATTCCTATTACTAGTTAATTCCTAGAACAACTAGTATGTGTGAAGCAAAGCAGGTGGAAAAAATTGTTTTGATCAACAGAATAATGCAATATATTTTGCAGCAAATGAGGTCAATATCCAGAAATCCAGTTTTTAAGTGGTCAAAAGAGATTATATAGATTAAAGTATATTATTACTGTATCAAGTTGAATCTAAGAGGAAACTTCTACATGATCATTTGACCTGTTAGAAATAGTAACCAAGTCTTCCTTAAATTATATCCTACTTAATAATATAAAAACTAGTGTACACTGGATAATGTGGTCCTAAATACACTAAGTTAAAATTGGTATGGATATGGCTAGAATGCTCTTGATCAAAGTTCTCCTGACCAGAGGTCAGACTGTAGTTACAGTGGACTGAACAAATGCAAAGACCATGTATATATGTATGTATCAATCATCATCATCATCGATTAACGTCCGTTTCCATGCTAGCATGGTTAGACGGTTTGATTGAGTTCTGGAGAGCCAGCAGCTGCACCTGGCTCCAATCCGGTCTGGCAGAGTTTCTACAGCTAGATGCTCTTCCTAATGCCAACCACTCCAAGGATGTAGTGGACGCTTTTTACGCGCCACCGGCACAGGAGCCAGTAAAGCGGGCCTGGCAATGACAATGTTTGGATGGTGCTTTTTACATGCCGCCAGCACAGGAACCAGTTAGGGGGTACTGGTGTTAGTCACGATCGGTTGGTGCTTTTTACGTGCCACCAGCACTAGAACCAGGCCTGGCAACAAACACATTCGGATGGTGTTTTTTAAGTGCCACAGGCACAGGAGCCAATCAGGTGGACCTGGTATTGACCACATTTGGATGATGCCTTTTATGTGCCATCAGCACGGGAGCCAGCCAGGGGGCATTGTTCTCATTTACGATATTGGTTTTACCTGACTCAACAGGTCTTCTCAATGCATCAAGAGTATTTTTAACAGGGCTGGGCATGTGTGGCTGCCATCATGTATATGTGTGTGTGTGTGTGTGTGTGTGTGTGTGTGAATGCTGTGCAGTACCTGAAGCTGAAAAAAAGCACAAGACAAAACAGTTATTGTACCTAGTGAACTTATGTTCATCTGACACCCTAACCTACATCATATTAGAAGCAGGACTATTTTTTGATACATTCAAAAGACAAAAAAGCACATCTTATATGCCAGTGAAGCAGAATCTTTAGCACATTAGACAAAATGCTTAACAGTATTTCATTGACCTCTTCATTCTGAGTTCAAATTCCACCAAGATCGACTTTGACCTTCATCCTCTTGGGGTCAATAAAATTAGTACCAGTTCAGAACTGGGGCAGATGTAATTGACTTAACCTCTCACCCAAAATTGTTGAAGGCAATATAACTAAAAATTTTTTTGAAGACAGAGTTTGTAATCTACTGTGATATTATTACTTGATTGTTTAAATGCTGTAAAATATATCTTTAAATAAAAAAAAAATTTTTTTAATCTTAATTACTCAATTTACTCTTTGAATTTCAGCCTCAATTTAATGTCATTACTTACTCCATAATTGGAGATGGTGAAGCTAAAAACTTTTTCAAAATTGATAGTACTACAGGCCTGATAGAAACAGCAAAGTTTTTATCTGCAACTTCAATAACTCCATTCAAGGTAAATTTCCTATTTCTGTTTCTTTCACCAAAATTCTGCTATAACAGATCAGTGTATGAGACTCATGTAGATATGAAGACTGAAATAAAGAGTACAAGATGGCTTGGGTGCATTTACACAAATATGTCTGCAGTGAGAAATTTTCTCCATGACAAAACACAGTGAATGACAAAGATATCTATGTATGTGTGTGAGTGCATGTGTATATGTGTGGCTGTATTTATTTATTTCGTTTATTTATTTTCTCTTCTACTTGCCATTAAACTGCAGCCATGCTGGGGCAATACCCTTACCTTGAAGGGTTTTTAATCAAATGAATTGACCCAGGACTTGTTATTTTAAAGCCTGGTGTTTGTTCTATCAGTCTATTTAGTCAAACCACAAAGTTATGAGGATGTAAACAAACCAATGCTGGTTGTAAAGCTTTTGTAGGGGACAGACACAAAGACAAAGACACACACACACACACACATGCATATACACATTGGTCTTCTTTTCAGTTTCTGTCTTCCAAATCACTTCACAAAGCTTTGGTCAGCCCAAAGCTATAATAGAAGACATTTGCCCAAGGTGCTATGCAGAGGAGCTGAAGCCAATGTCATGTGACTGGGAAGCAAAATTCTCACCACACAGCCTTGGTTAAGAAGTTTGTTTTGAATCTACTTTGAGGTTCATTCCTATTACATGGATATTGTTGTCTAACACACTCTGCTATAGCTGTAGGTTGTCCAATATCTTATGAGTGAAATTGATAGACAGAAACTGAGAAGGCCTTTTGTACGTACGCACACACACACACACACACATACACAGACACACACACACATGCACATTCACACTCATGCATGTACACACACACATACACACCCACATGTTAATCAAAGTATACTGTAGTATGCAGTTGTTTCTGCTATAAGATGCAGAGCATTTAATGCAAGCAAATAAACTTACATTTCACTTTAGAAGCTCTGAGGAAGCTATAAGGTGATGCACAAGCACCTAACTCAAAGTGCACTGTTTGTCCTAGCAGAAACAACTGTAAGCTAATGAAGTTCATTACATAATTTCCCTTTTCCTTATAATGTATTTAAATGTGTGTGTGTGTGTGTGTGTGTGTGTGTGTGTGTGTGCATGTGTGTATGTGTGTGTGCGTATCTTTGTGTTTCTGCTTGTCCTCCACACTGCTTGACAACTGGTGTAGGTCAGTTTATGTCCCTGTAACATAGTGGTTTGGCAAAAGAGACCAATAAAATAAGTTACATACTTTAAAAATATCAGCACCAGGGTCAATTTGTTCAAGTAAACCCTTCAAGTAAACCCTTCAAGTAAACCCTTCAAGGTGGTGCCCCAGCATGGCTGCCGGCTAGTGACTGAAACAAGTAAAAGATAAAAGATATAAATTTAGTCTTGTTGATTTGTTTTCCTTTATAATTTCAGATACGTGTTTTAGCTAAGGACAATGGCAGTCCGGCTCGTTCTGCGACAACTGTCATCACAGTGAATGTTAATCGTAATTTGAATTCTCCAGATTGGCTTTCAACATCTTTTCAAATAAACATTGGTGAAGATGAAGAAGTAGGCAGAAGTCTTCTGAAAGTGATAGCTACTGATAAAGATTTACATGTAAGTAACCTCCTCCTCCTACTCTTCCACCTCGTTGTTGTCGTCGTCGTCGTCATCATCATCATCATCATTTAATGTCCATTTTTCCATGCTTGCCTCATGATGATGCTTATTTATACAAATCTGTATGCCCTCAAACACATACACACGTACACAAACACACACACACATGACAGGCTTCTTTCAGTTTCCGTCTACCAAATCCACTGATGAGTCTTTGGTTAGCTTGGTGCTATAAGAGAGACACTTGCCTAGCCAAGATGTTGTGCAATGAGACTGTATCCCCACAGGCCAATGAATGCTTTCTAAGTGAATTGGTTGGCTGGAAACTATGCAGAAGTCCATCATATGTCTGTGTGTGTAAATATTTTGTGTCATTAGATTAGGACTGGTCACTCAGCACTTTCTGTTAATTTAAGCATTACTTTAATGCTAATTTAAACAAATGTAGGTTATGGCTGAGGGAATCACACTTGATTCTTAAATGTTTTGGGCCTAAACACTTTAATAAATCTTTTGATGTGGCTCCTTTTTGTAATCAGGTTTTTCTCAACCTTCTTGAGTATATACAAAAATAAAAATAAGGGTGAAATTAAAATGAGATGTTTCAGAGGACCACCTTAGCCATGAGCTTGGTTTGGAGTTGAGTAGAACCAGAAGCAATTCATGATTGAAATAATGATTGGAGTGGGGCTGGAAAGAGAAATAAAATACAGGTGAAATGTCAAGGCAGATCCTGAAAGTACAAGAAGCTGAATATGAGCTAATAAGGGTAGAGTTTGCAACAATGTATGGAGGTGGAGTCATGGATGATAGAGATGGGGAAGGGCTTCTTTCAGTTTCCATCAATCAAATCGGCTCACATGGCTTTGGTTGACCTAGGGATTCAGTGAAAGACATTGCCTAAGGTGCTATGCTGTGGAATTGAAACTGAAACCATGTAGTTGAAAAATAAACTTCTTAGCCACACAACCATGCCTATGCCTGAGAGTACCAGTCCAGTGTGATGGATTGTTGTGCTAAATAACTTGTAATATATGTTCCGGTTTGTTGTATTTTGAGTTTAAATCTCACCAAGGGCGATTTACGTGGATGATAAATTTAATCCATCACTCAGTTAACCTGGAAGCTTGAGTACCTTCAGCAGAATACTCCACCTTGTTAAGAGCAGGCAGACCAGAGCCCAATTTAAGTATATTTTCCTCCTCTTTTCTCACTAGAGAGGTATCCAGCTGTAGATACTAAGCCAAATCAGACTGGAACCTGTTGCAGCTCTCCAGCTTGTCGGCACTGGTCAAACTATCCAACTCTTGCCAGCATGACGATGATAATGATGAGGGTGACAATGAGGATGATGATGAAAATGGTTATGATGATGACGATGATATATATACTGTTCGGAAAATACACTTTGACCTAGTTTGCACTTCCCTGACATCAAAATTCTCTCACAATACCCCTTCTAATCAACAAGTCACTCTAGGGTTAAATGATAATGAACTTTACAGCCATATTATATTTCTCAAATACCTCTGATAAACACACACATTCTCCATCTAAAGCACACATAGAATAAGACCATCACAATTCCTTATACTTCAGTTTGCTTCAAAGCCTCATAATAGTAATAACTTGAATAAAGTTGCATGGATACATTTATCTTGGATGAAATCAAAATGCCACTGAACTGGCAGGATGCTACTGGATATCACATCCTAGGATACTTATGCAGGAGAAACACATGTCTGACAGAGTTTTAAAGAGAATATATTGCATATATGACTGTAATAAACAAGCTTCATGGATGTACAATGAACCATCCTTATTTTAAAGTCATATAAAGTCTTAATAAACCTAGTGGTTAGAATGTTGCACTCACGATCTAGAGGTTGTGGTTTCAATTCCTAGGCTGAGTGGTGTATTGTGTTCTTGAGTTCTGTGATCGCTTTGACAACTGACCCAAGGTACACAGGGCACCTGTTGAGACAATGTCAATTTGATGGAGAGTGAGC
>NC_043001.1:29694016-29719016 GCF_006345805.1 Octopus sinensis | reverse complement strand
GAAGGTTTGACAATTTCTTATTGAACAACCACACAGATGATTTTTTTATAGTGATCAAATGTTTGTGTACACATAAGCTCACTCCCTCCATCAAATCGACATTACCTGTACAGGTGCAATGAGTGCCACATGTCAGATGATGAAATGATCACAGAGCAACATGAAATGAAGTGCTTTGCTCAAGAGCACAACGCAATGCTCAGTCTGGGAATCAAACCCACTATCTTGCAATTGTGAGTACAACACCTTATCTACTGAGCCATGCACCTATATATTATCTGAAATGTATAATATTATATATCCATCATGGCTGATCTTATCAATCAGTTTCATGCAAGGACTACAATGGAGTATTAGGTAACAGTCCAATTATGTAACCTTACGCTCATCAGAGTTAGTTGATATGGAAGGGAATATGGTGACTGCTCTCTAGTTGCCATATTCCCTTCCATATAGGCTAACTCTGATGAGTGTAAGGTTACCTAACACTCCATTGTATTCTTTGCATGAAACTGATTGGTAAGATCAGCCATGATGGCTATATAATACTATATATTTCGGAAAATATACCCACTCTATTGATAGATCATCTTTTCCTTCACTTATGGTCTTTTAGATGACTAATGTACATATATATATATATTTAAAGCCTTCTTCTACACTCTTTTATATTCTCTCTGTATGCAAGAGCTGTTCCAATTATGCTCTATTTCAGTTTAACTCTTTAGCAATTAAACTGGTCACATCTGATCCAAATATTCTACCCGTTATATGTTCAAACTGGTCAGATCTGGCTTCTCACACGTTTACATTAAAAAAATAAACGATCCCATCATCAAAATCTTGAATCTGCAAGATAAATGCCTCATTAATTCAAAACAATATAAAATAAATAAGCATTACATTTGACAGAGTAACCTGAATGCTAAGGCATTAAGACTAATACTGTGATGTACATCAAATACATTTAAGTACAGATATACAGTACATCGACAAACTTTTAAAAATATTAAATTACAGAATGTAACATCAATATCTGAATATGCTTAGACTGGCAAAGTCAACTTTTTTTTTTACCACATAACCATATTTGCACATACCTTTTGCCATTGTAAATTGTTTGATAAAGGATATGATTTTTTTAAAATGATTCTATTATTGTATTATTATAAATTAAATCATGCCCCTTGCTTTTCTCAGGATCTAAAATATAACCAGATATCCTACACTCTGATGGGAATTGATGCGAGTTTGACATTGTTTGATGTTGACCGAACTACAGGCCAAATTTCACTGAAAAGCAATGCTGACTTGACAAAGGAATCTGAATTAGAATATACAGTAAGTATTTTGTTCAGGAATCATTTTTCACTATCTCACACATTCCTTTTTCTGTTACTCAGAGGCTTGGATGATTTTCTGATAAATCTCATGTGATATAGTAAGGAATTGTAGTACAAAAATGCAGACTGAATGTATAATTCTTGAGAAAGTCAAATCTGGTTCCACAATTTTATATTTTTTGCCACACAGTAATTTATACCTTTCTTCAGCTGTTTAGAGTAATCTGTCTGGAACATGTAACCCTGGCATTGTAAGACCTGAAATTACTGTTTCATTACTAAGCCATTAACCATGGTTGTATTGAACTGTAAACAGAAGAAATTTATCCTTTTGTAAGTTAAATAGAGGAGTCTCCACATGGCTACGCATCATCATCATCATCATCATCATCAATTAACATCCGTTTTCCATGCTGGCATGGGTTGGATGGTTTGACTGAGGTCTGGAGCAGTTGACTATAGTGCTGCTACACCAGTCATTGGGTATGACTCCTTCATAAACTACTGGATTTACGATGCAGGTGACAAAACCATAACCCACACTGCCTGATATTTTAAGCATCTCAGCGGTGATTCCTGATGGGCCAGGTGCTTTCCCTGTCTTCATATCCTTAATTGCTTTATCTACCAGGGTACTGTCAATTTGTGTAGCTGGTCCCTCAATTGGGTCAACCTTTAGCAGACTCTCCTCCTCCCATTCATTCTCCACATTCAGCAGTCTTTCATAATGGCATCTCCAAGCCTCTTTCTTTGCAGAATCATTAAGCACAAGGGCACCATACTCCATGCAGACACATTTCTCTCCTATGACATCACAGATTTTTCTCACACACTGTCTTGGTCTGCTAAAAATAGCAGGAGAGAAAACATGACAGAAAAGGAGAGAAAACATCAGATAATATTGTTCTATGAACTTCTACAAAGATGGGATGGTTGTAGTCAGACTTTGATCATCAATCTGTTTGATCAAGTTGTCTTGGGCTTAAGCAATAACAAAATCTGACAACAGAAGCTAGAAGAATTAAAACTAAATTTAGATTTCTTGATAAGATAACAATATCTTAAATGAAATAATAAAATTGATAATGATCAATAATAATATTTTAGAAAGGAAATTCACTCAGAAAATATAATCCAAGGTTACAGAGTTCATTATATGAAATTGTAATTTACCCATAATGTTATACTATTTATACTTCCTCTTTCATAAGCATGCTGGTAAGTTTTATTGTAGATGCAACATGGATGAAAGGCTAATGAGTTTGCTTCACAGCTATGCAGTTCTGGGTTTGATCCCAATTTGAGGCATCTTGGACAATAGTCTTTTTTTGTAGCTATTGGTTAACCCATATTTTGTGAATGAAATTGGGTTGATGGAGACTGTATAGAAGCCCATCAGGTGAACTATACCTCTAATGTAATAGATACAGCCTTGTCACACTCTATGCCACATTGATTCTGTTTGAAAATTAAGTTAAGGCCACATATGTCTGTGGAATACTCAGTCACTTACACATTACTTCAGGAGCAGGTAATTCAAATGATTGAACAACTGATTCCTCATTGTGGGCCAATGGAGACCCACCACCCTGCCACAAATAAGTTTAATTAATGAATGATTAATGGAAAGACAAGAGAATATGGGAATGGAATTTGAAGAATTAAAGCAAAAATAACTGAGATTTTTTAGATATTTGCAGAAATCAGTGTGCTCAGCAAGGGAGAAGAAAGTTTCCCCTATTCATAATGTTACTTTGCACTTGATTGTCAAAGGCGCAATAAGAATGCATGCCAGAATCTTTAGACTAAGATATATGAGTGGGCCTTTAGATCTAGGATTCTGAACAAAATCCTTGATAAATTTCTGGACTGGTAGTTCAACTAGAAAGTTCTATGACAAATTCTCAATGCATAAGAGCTGGGTAGTGGTGTCCAAGAGGTGTCAATATACCAAACAGGATTGGGTGATGTGTGACCCACAATATATATATATATATATATATATACCGGAGTAAGCACATAAGTGTGAAACAAGGTGGAAAAGATGAGTACTCAAATACCAGAGGTAGAGTAATATGCTTTATTTCAAAGTAGCAGAAAATATAACAAAAGCTGTTACTCAGAGTTTCACGTTTCTGTTCATCGGACAGTTTTGCTAAAGTAGAACAGAAATAACGATATGTTCAAAACTAGTTAAAGGATACACCTTTAAAAATGGACTTGTTTCATTGGTCCTTTTAAATAACGGTCTTATGCATGCGATAAACAAAATAAACAAAATAATTGAATCGAAGAGCAGATTCAAAATACGTATTATCATTAATTATATATGAAATATAATTCAATTAATACGATTAAAAATTAAAATATTCCACAACAGTATATATGCATACTAAACCATCAATATAGATATATACATCAAAATTCACAGATGGATATACATAGACCACATTCATATGCAGACATATATATGTAAGATGTAAATATACACACAAATACACATATACATAGAGGGGGAAGAAAAAGAAAAGGTAATGATCTTATAAGCAATAGATAGCTAAAGAAATGAGTAAGACTAGGGGAGGGGAGGCATAAAGCTACAGGACTATATACTAGTCCTGCATACACTAGTCCTGTGTATATCCATCTGTGTATGTTGATGTGTATATATATATATATATATATATTTATATATATATATATATATATATATATATATATATATATATATATATATATATTATATATATTGATGGTTTAGTATGCGTATATACTGTTGTGAAATATTTTAATTTTCAATGTAATCAACTGACCATTCCTTCAAATTTCAGATCTTTTGCTTATACTAGAAACAGCTACTATAATTATAGTTGTCATCATCATCATCGTCATCATCATCATCACCATCATCATTGTCATCATCATCATCATCATCATCATCAAGCAGTGAATCATTAGCATGCTGGACACAAAGCTTAGATGCATTTCATTTGTCATTATGTTCTGAGGTCAAATTCTGCTAAGGACATCTTTGTCATCATTCAGCCTTTTGAGGTTGATAAAATAAGTACCATTCAAATGCATAGCCCTCCCCTTAAAACTTGCTGGCCTTGTGCCGAAATTTGAAATCCTCATGATTATTATTATTATTATTATTATTATTATTATTATTATTATTATAGCTTGTGGTAGAAGCTGCAGACAATGGTGTTCCACCTCGTAAGAAAACAGTTTTAGTATTGGTGACGGTAGACAGAAATAGGAATACCCCAATATTTGACAAACAGATTTACAATGCCGTCATAAATGAAACCTTATCACCTGGCGAAACCATCATCAGTGTAAGAGCTACAGATGCTGATTCAAAGGTAACAAATTTTTGAATATACTAGTCCCTTAATAAATCCTTGGTGCTTATAGACTAAATATTTCAAAAGAGTCTAGAGACCATCATTATGTAAACAATTTCAAGTAAAATTATATATATATATATGTGTGTTTACGTGTGTGTATGTCTATGTATGTGATGTGACGCGCGCGTGTGTGTGTATGTGTATGTGTGTGTGTGTGTGTGTGTGCAGATTTGTAATGATCAGCACATTCAAGGACAAAAACGTAAACTAATGAAGCCAAACGGATGTACAGAGTAAGTATATTAGTTTGACATTTAGTGAAGGATTTTGATGGTAAGTTAAAAGTAAAAATATGATGTTTCAAGTGTAGTTCTTTACTGGTTAGTGGAAGAAAAGGAAGAAGGAATGGATAGTCAGGAGAAAAGCACATGGGCTGTGTATATATATATATATATATATATATATTGATAGATAAGTAGGTAAATATATAGAGAGATACTGGCAGTCAGCATATTCCATTCCTTAGTTGCCATCTCTGAAGAGTCTAGAGTTACATAATTGGACTGTTAACTAACACTCCATTAAACCCCTAGTGTGAAACCAATTGGTAAGACTAGCTGTAATTGATTATATTATAAATGGGCACTTTGATTAACATATATACATATACATACATACATACACACACACACACACACACACACACACACACACATATATATGTGTGTATGTATGTATGTATATGTGTGTGTATATCTATCTATCTGTCTGTCTCTCTTTCTATCTATCCATCTCTCTCTTTCTCTCTCTCTCTCTCTCTCTATATATATATATATATACACATAGTGTTTGAAGTGGTGCACAGATATTGTATATTGAGATAAAAGAGGTAGTCAGAATTTTTGTCTTGAAGAGTTCGTTTAAATGAATGAAAGGGCTAATAAAGAATTATCCAAAATTCTGACTGCCTCCTTTTTCTCAGAATTATATATGTGTGTGTGTGTGTGTGTATTAATTGAAGTGTACAGTATTATAAATCTATTTTGGCTGATCTTACCAATTGGTTTTACACTAGGTGTTCAATAGAGTGTTATTTAACAGTCTGATTGTGTAACCCTGCACTCATCAGAGACAATAGTTATGGAATGAAATATGGCAACTGCTCTCTGTTGTTGGAGGTGAACAGACACAGCCTGCTTGTGGTTGCAGTAAGAAAGACGATGAAATGAACCGAGCAAGGATTAATTTAAAGTTTAATTTATGTCTCTTGGTATCAAAACACCACCTCTAGTGGGTGTTGCAAGGTGACGACATAAAAGAAGGAAAACACACTAATAAACACAGATGTTTATGTGGCTTTTAGGCCCCCACTCGACTGAAAACAAAGCACATATAATACATGGCATTTTAGTGCCAAGGGACATAACTCTTAACCTAACCCTTGTTCCGTTCATCTCTAAAATTGTTGGTGCACTTGTCTATATTATCATGTCTAAGTAGCAATCTGCAAAACTAGGATTTTAAATAAAGAGACCAGTTAATACACATATGTGTCAACGAAACAATAACAACATGCAAGACTTTTCTAAAGTTCAACAATTATCATTGTTGTCATCAAGATTTCAACAATGTATCTTTGTTTCTTTATCAGAAATGAGCCCCTTCCTTCTAAGAATAAAGAAAATAATAATAAAAAAGGGAAAGAAAAAACATGCTCATACAATCTCTCACTCTCTCTCTTTCTATCTTTCTCTCTCTCTCTCTCTCTCATACACACACACACACACACACACACACACACACACACACACACACACACACACACACAGAGAAACACAGCCTGAACAAAAATGGATTTGTCTATATTCTTACAATATGGTCACTGTTGTTTCAAGAAAACAAGTGTAAGCTAAGCATGATTAATCAAGGGAGTGATTGCAGTGATTCATATATGTAATCATCATCATCATCATCATCATCATCATCATTTAGCGTCCGTTTTCCATGCTAGCATGGGTTGGACGGTTCTACTGGGGTCTGTGAAGCCAGAAGGCTTCATCAGGCCCAGTCAAATCTGGCAGTGTTTCTACGGCTGGATGCCCTTCCTAACGCCAACCACTCCGTGAGTGTAGTGGCTGCTTTTTACGTGCCACCCGCACTGGTGCCAGACAGAGCTGGCAAATGGCCACGAACGGATGGTGCTTTTTATGTGCCACCGGCACGAGGGCCAGGCGAGGCTGGCAACGGACACGAAACGGGGCAGTGCTGGCAACGGTCGCGAAACGGAAAGTTCTCTTACATGCCACCGGCACTGGTAACACATCTGCAATTTCCATTGATCGATTTCCATTGATCGATTTCGATTCTGATCCTCACTTGCCTCAATGGGTCTTCACAAGCAGAGTTTCGACATGCCACCGGCACTGGTAGCACATCCGCAATTTCCATTGATCGATTTCGATTCTGATCCTCACTTGCCTCAACACGTCTTCACAAGTAGAGTTTTGTGTCCCAAGAAGGGAAGGTATGCATACGTAGGCTGGCTCCATCCCATGTAGAAGGCCACGGGTTGTGGACTCACTTGTCCTGCCGGGTCTTCTCGCGCACAGCACACTTCCAGAGGTCTCGGTCTCTAGTCATTTCCTCAGTGAGACCTAAAGTTCGAAGGTCGTGCTTCACCACCTCGTCCCAGGTTTTCCTGGGTCTGCCTCTTCCACAGGTTCCCTCAACCGCTAGGGTGTGGCACTTTTTCACACAACTATCTTCATCCATTCTCGCCACATGACCATACCAGCGCAAACGTCTCTCTTGCACACCACAACTGATGCTTCTTAGGTCCAGCTTTTCTCTCAAGGTACTTACACTCTGCCGAGTGTGAGTACCGGCATTACACATCCATCGGAGCATACTGGCTTCATTTCTAGCGAGCTTACGCATATCCTCAGCAGTCACGGCCCATGTTTCACTGCCATGTAGCATGGCTGTTCGTACACACGCATCATACAGTCTGCCTTTCACTCTGTGCGAGAGGCCTTTTGTCACCAGCAGAGGTAATATATATATATATATATATATATATATATATATATATATTAAGGGCATTGCTATACATAAATGGCACATGCTAGGAGGGACTCTTAAAGTCAAAACGACCATAATAACCACATTGTGCCAAAGGTGAGGGAATGCAACTCTCAAAGCTTCGAGAGTTGCGAGTTGCATTCCCTCACGTTTGGTACAATGTAGTTATTATGGTAGTTTTGACTTTAAGAGTCCCTCCTAGCATGAGGCATTTATGTATAGTAATGCCCTTAATATAAATAAATATATTTATAGGGAATAATTAATAAATTTTTCCCTTATGGGGTTTTTCACACTAACTACTTGATAAATTCTTATAAAGAATTTATCCTATATTTAATATATATATATATATATATATATATATATATATATATATATATATATGCACACACACACATGTGTGTGTGTGTATAGTGAAAAAAAACTTTGTATGTAAATTATGATTTCTCAATACTGTACTTCAAACACTCTTATGGTGTCCAATTTAGAATATGTTGGTGTGTTAAATCTTTATATATAAAAGTGAGGTTGTGTGCTGTCTGTCTCCTACGATTTAGATTCCTAACTACTCCCACATTTTGCGGTGCAGTTTAACCAAAACCGGGTATCTTATAGTCGTGATTTATATCGAGCCCTTCTGGGTATTAGCGCACATCTATGATGAGTCTACGATTTAAAAAAAAATTTACCATCAATTTTTCCCATTTTTAATGCATTTTTGGCATATATAAGGGAAGTAACTCTCTAAAAATTTATTATTAAATCTCAAAATGTAAAAAGCTACAGTAACACCCCCCCACTTTGTGGTTAGCCATATTGAGATGGCTATTATACTTTACATCTCTAAAAATGCTTATATAGGTATTTCCCTTACAAACCTGAGCAATGCCGGGCAATACTGATAGTTTAAAATATTTAAAAAATCCTTTTTATAATATATTTATAGTTTTAATGTTATAATAATTATTCTAAGAAGCCTTTTCAAAAAAAAATAATTAATTAATTAAACTTTTATGTTGTTTTTTCTTTATTCACAGAGCCCCAACAATGTAATTTCTTATTCAATTAAACCATCGTTTAAATCTGACAAGTTTTATATAAACTCAGTGACTGGTGCTATTTCTTTAATGCAAAGTATTTCTGGAGACAGTGATAACTCCTATACCGTAAGTGAAATTTTAATAATTCTGTAATAAACATAAAGAAAATTGTAATATATTTCAATGAAACTATGAAAGAAATATCCAACACTTACCTTGAAACATTACAAGTTCTCATAGATTATATCGTTTAGGATATTAGATATTGATATCAAAATAATTGAGCAATAGTGAACAGGTTTTGATGTGAAATTAATTAGAATACAAAAAAGATGTTATTGAATTTAAATCTCTATTTTAACTCATAAAAAAATCAATTAAATTAAAATTCAAAATGTCACAAGAATTTTAAAAACTTTCAAGAGAATGTGAGATAATTGCTTTTTTTTTTTTTGACCAATGGATCTTGAAGCATATAAGGCTATAAATAATAGTATCTAAATATTGAGTTGAAAACCCTTTTAGACAGAAAAATTTGAAAGATGTTCACTGATACAAAATAAAATTCATTTTAAAATAATCTTTTTATTTCAGCTTACAATAGCAGCCCAAGATCAAGGAGATCCTCCACGTTCCTCTACTTTTGATGCTAAAGTTACCATTCAGGTACAGAGAAATAAATTTTCACCAACCTTTACGGAGAAATATATTGAAAAAAGTATCAGCTCAACAGCAAATCCTGGTGAACAAATTGCCCAAATTTTAGCTTCTGATCAGGATACTAATGTAAGTGTTTTGATTTTTCTTTGCTTCTTTGCTTCTTTTCTTTCTCTTTTTTATTTTTTATTTTTCATTTTTTACTTGCTTCACTCATTGAACTATGGCCATGCTGGGGCATTACCTTGAAGGGTTTATAATTGGACAATCTGATACCAGTACTTATTTGTTTTTAAATCATGGCCCTTATTCTGTCAGTCTCTTTTGTCAAACGACTAAGTTATGGAGATATAACTACCACATACAGGCACCAAAGACACACACACACACTAACAAACAAACATGAGTGTGTGTGTGATGGGCTTCCACACAGTTTTTATTTACAAATTCACTCCCAAGGCATTGGTCAGTCCTGTGCTTCAATTTTTTTCTGTTAATATTTTTTCTGCCACTGTCGGTTATGATGATGAGCGTTCCTCTTGATCACATCAATGGAACTGCCTGCTCATGACACATTAACGTGCAAGTAGCTGAGCACTCCACAGACACACATAACCTTAGTGTAGTTCTCAAGGAGATTCAGTCTTGTCATATTCTGTAATTCAAAGACTGGTCCAGTTTCCAAGCAAGGTAATATTCCCCATGCCCAGACATGTTTTCTTGATAAACTGGAAACAAAGAGCACTGCTTACATTGCAGAGGCACTTGTTTACAACTATCACAGGAAGTCAAGTCAAAAAAACAGTTACACATACATGATGGTTGCACCATCGTTATCGAGTATGGCCATTGCACGAAGCTTACCTGTTATTGGTGCTGTGATCAAATGTGACTTTTTAGCCCAGCTAAAGATCTACAATGACTTGTACAGAATTGGCAGCTAAAAGCTTTACTGGCAATAGCCAGCTGTAGTTGTAACTGGGCTTCATGTGCCTTTGCATGTTATTTAAGTCCTCCTGTGGAATTACACTCTCTTCCACATGCCTGACAGATATGATTAGTATGGTGTGTAACACTACCACTAGTGGCCAGGTTGTCACTCATCTGTCTCGCTTTATGACTACGAAAATGACTCTTGAATCCCGCTTTACTGAGGCAGAGTCTTGCACAGACACTGCATGCCAGCATCATAGGAAGACCCTTTCCATCTGGAAGTGTAACAGCGATGCCCTTCCTGACATCCCTCCTTACTTTCTCATGTGCAACTCGAGATTTCTCAAAATACACATACATACATGCATACATACATACATACATACATACATACATACATACATACATACATACATGCATACATATACACATACATATATACATACACATACATGCACATACATACGTACATACATACACATACATACATACATACATACACCCATACATAATACAAACTCATACACACACATACATACATGCATACATACATACATACATACATACATACACACATACATGCATACATACACACATACATACATACATGCATACATATACACATACATATATACATACATATACATGCACATACGTACATACATACACACACACACACATACATACACACATACATACATAATACAAACACACACACACACATACATACATACATACATACATACATACATACATTGTAATACACTACTTAAATACCAATCATGAGAAATTAGACTTCTTAAAACCAGAAAGGAGAAAACTTATTTGAAGACTGCAAATCCAAATTATCACTGGAACTGTAAAAAGCTGCCAAACTTTCCAGAAGTTAATCTTTTAAGTATATATGAGCATGTATGGACATGCAACTATATACATGAGAACATATACATAAAACAAAACATACAAACAAATCTGCACATATACATATATACAAAAACACCCTGTTGATCTTGGAAT
Organism: Octopus sinensis; assembly: GCF_006345805.1. Taxonomy (NCBI): domain Eukaryota; kingdom Metazoa; phylum Mollusca; class Cephalopoda; order Octopoda; family Octopodidae; genus Octopus; species Octopus sinensis. Next base: position 29,707,589 of record NC_043001.1, on the reverse strand, counting down.
TACAATGATGGAGCCTTGGATCTAGGTTAGAAAACAGCTCTTTTTCTATTGGCAAGAAATCTTGAAATAAAACTGAATAATGGCATACATACGTACATGCATGCATACATACATACATACATACATACATACATACATACATACATACATACATACATACATCATACACCCATACATAATACAAACTCATACACACACATACATACATGCATACATACATACATACATACATACATACACACATACATGCATACATACACACATACATACATACATGCATACATATACACATACATATATACATACATATACATGCACATACGTACATACATACACACACACACATACATACACACATACATACATAATACAAACACACACACACACATACATACATACATACATACATACATACATACATTGTAATACACTACTTAAATACCAATCATGAGAAATTAGACTTCTTAAAACCAGAAAGGAGAAAACTTATTTGAAGACTGCAAATCCAAATTATCACTGGAACTGTAAAAAGCTGCCAAACTTTCCAGAAGTTAATCTTTTAAGTATATATGAGCATGTATGGACATGCAACTATATACATGAGAACATATACATAAAACAAAACATACAAACAAATCTGCACATATACATATATACAAAAACACCCTGTTGATCTTGGAATTACAATGATGGAGCCTTGGATCTAGGTTAGAAAACAGCTCTTTTTCTATTGGCAAGAAATCTTGAAATAAAACTGAATAATGGCATACATACGTACATGCATGCATACATACATACATACATACATACATACATACATACATACATACATACATACATACATACATACATACATACATACGACAAACTTCTTTCAGTTTCTGTCTCCCAAATCCCATTTGCTCCCATGAGCTTTGGTTAGCCTGGGGCTATAGTATAAGACACTTGCCCTTGGTGCCACACAATCAGACTAAACCCAAGACTTTGTGGTTGGAAAACAAATCATACAACCAAACTGGCATTCTCTCTACATATTTGAACCACGTAATATGTTCAGCATTGTGACACATTGCACTTTATTATATGTCAAGCAGAATGGAAGTGTTTCAAAGTTTTGGTCTGAGAATCAGTGACAATTATAAGTATGTATTGTATTTTACCTTTTGCTTGTTTCACTCATTGAACTGTGGCCAAGCTGGGGCATTGCCTTGAAAGGTTTCAGTCAAACAAATCATCCCTGGAACTTACAGACACAAGGAGGTGCTGAAAAGTTCCTAACTTTAAGGATCTTTCATAGGGCTTAGAACAACTGAAGGACCATTGCAAAAGGTATGTGAATCTGAGAGGGGAATATGTTGGATAAAACTATAATTAATTGTTCCTTCTCTATTTTCTGTTACCCAAAGCCAGGAATGTTTCAGCACCCACGTCGTATATATATATATATATATATATGATAGATTTCTTTCAGTTTCCATCTACCAAATCCAGTCTTTGGTTGGCTGAAAGCTATGGTAAAAGACACCAGCCCAAAGTGCTGTGCAGTGGGACCAAACCTGGATCCCTGTTGCTGGTAAACGAACTTCTTACCACACAGCCATGCCTACACCTATTGTTTAAAGTTGACAAAAGAAATGTTTCAATAAATGTTTAAAGATAAACAAATTATAATACCATTATGAGATTTTTTTTTTGAAAGAAGTTTAAATAATAACAGAAGTTTATGTAACTGTCTTTTCAGGCACCATTTAATTTAATCACTTACAGTATAGAAGGAAATGATGAGGCAAAGAATTACTTTGCCATAGATTCAAACACTGGATTAATAACTTTGAAGAAATCAATTGGAACAGCATCACAGAGTACCTACCAAGTAAGATTTTAAAATAATTTATAAATGTTCATAATTGTAAAAGTTTTTTGGTATGCATCTGTATATAATGAAATGATGTGTACATATGTGCTAATATGTACATAGCATGTGTGTGTATGTATTTATGTATCTATCTTTCTTCCTTCTTTCCTTTCTTTCTATCTTTCTTTCTTTCTTTCTTTCTTTCTTTCTTTCTTTCTTTCTTTCTTTCTTTCTTTCTTTCTTTAGTGAAAGATAGCTATGGCCAGTTTATGGAGTTTTGTGAGGCCCAACGTTTGAAGGTCATGCTTGACTACCTCATCCCAAATCTTCCTAGGTCTACCTCTACCCTGGATTCCTTCAACTGTTTGGGAGTGGCACTTCTTCACACATATCTCCTCATTCATCCATAGTACATGACCATTCCAGCGCAAACGTCTCTCTTGCATATATATATATATATATATATATATATTATATATATATATATATATATATATATATATATATAATCAAAATAAGCAACAAGGATATCCAATGGTAGTGTAGTACAATCGTTCATGCAACTTCATTTAATTAAACAATGCAAGTATTACATCAGTTTTAAAATGTAGAGCAATCTTCAGCTGCCTATGGAATTGTCAATTCAACTAAAAAATTCCATATGCAGCTGAAGATTGCTCTACATTTTAGAACTGATGTAATACTTGCATTGTTTAATTAAATGAAGTCACATGAAACGATTGTACTACACTACCATTGGATATCCTTGTTGCTTATTTTGATTATAATCACCCCATTTGATTTATAGGGATAATACCATAACAAATTCTAGTGCCTTTAACTTACGTACCATATTCAACTGAATCTAAATTTTTACTGAACTTGTATATATCATCATCATCATCATCGTTTAGCGTCCGTTTTCCATGCTAGCATGGGTTGGACGGGTCAACTGGGGTCTGTGAAGCTGGAAGGCTTCGTCAGGCCCAGTCAGATCTGGCAGTGTTTCTACGGCTGGATGCCCTTCCTAACGCCAACCACTCCGCGAGTGTAGTGGGTGTTTTTTACGTGCCACCTGCACAGGTGCCAGACAGAGCTGGTGAACGGCCACGAACGGATGGTGCTTTTACGTGTCACCGGCTCGGGGCCAGGCGATGCTGGCAACGGACATGAACGGATGGTGCTTTTACGTGCCACCGACACGGGGCCAGACAGAGCTGGCAACCGGCCACGAACGGACGGTGCTTTTACGTGTCACTGGCACGGGGGCCAGCCGAGGCTGGCAACAGATGCGAACGGATGGTGCTTTTACGTGCCACCGACACGGTTGCCAGACAGAGCTGGCAAACGGCCACGAGCGGACGGTGCTTTTACGTATCACCGGCACGGGGGCCAGCCGAGGCTGGCAACGGACACGGACGGATGGTGCTTTTACGTGCCACCGACACGGGGCCAGACAGAGCTGGCAAATGGCCACGAACGGATGGTGCTTTTACGTGCCACCGACACGGGGCCAGACAGAGCTGGCCAACGGCCACGAACGGACGGTGCTTTTACGTGTCACCGGCACGGGGCCAGGCGAGGCTGGCAACGAACACGAACGGATGGTGCTTTTACGTGCCACCGACACGGGGCCAGGCAGAGCTGGCAAATGGCCATGAGCGAATGGTGCTTTTACGTATCACCGGCACGGGTGCCAGACGAGGCTGACAGCGGACACGAACAGATGGGTCACTTAACCCCTGCTTTCTGATATATGATTTGATTTTGATTGTTCTCACTGGTCTTGCCGGGTCTTCTCACGCACAGCATACTTCCATAGGTCTCGGTCTCTGGTCATTTCCTTGGTGAGACCTAGAGTTCGAAGGTCGTGCTTCACCACCTCGACCCAGGTTTTCCTGGGTCTACCTCTTCCACAGGTCCCCTCAACTGCCAGGATTATATATATATATATATATATATATTATATATATATATATATATATATACACACATCTATATGTACGTTTGTAAGTATATATGTATGTATGTATGTATGTATGTATGTATGTATGTTAAAGACTGAAGTTTATCATGTATCATAAGCCTTTAATCAATATTTGAACTCAGTTTCAAGAAGCTTCAGCTGCTAATAAAGTATATAAACACTGATTTATTTCAGTTGAAAAACTGAACACATTCCTCCCAAACATTTAAAAGCACAAAAATTCACTAATCCATCCATCCATCCATCCATCCATCCAGCAATCTATTTACCCATGCATCTGTCCATCCATTCTTCTGAATGTTTTGTGCATCCATCCATCCATACATCGTGCCACTCTGTCGGTTACGATGACAAGGGTGCCAGTTGATCTGATCAATGGAACAGCCTGCTCGTGAAATTATCGTGCATGTGGCTGAGCACTCCACAGACACATCATCATCATCATCATCATCGTTTAACACGTGTATCCTTAATGTAGTTCTCGAGGAGATTCAGTGTGACACAGTGTGTGACAAGGCTGGCTCTTTGAAATACAGGAAGAAAGAGTGAGAGAAAGTTGTGGTGAAAGAGTACAGCAGGGTTCACCATCACCCCCTGCCAGAGCCTCATAGAGCTTTAGGTGTTTTCACTAAATAAACGCTCACAACACTCAGTCTGGGAATCAAAACTGCAATCCTACAACTGCAAGTCCACAGGGCCATTGCACCTCCACATATCTATACATATATACACATAACCTAAGCCAGGGAGTGTAACCAGCATGCTTATGCATACCTTCCCTTCATTGGACACTGCTTGCGAAGACCTGTTGAGGCAAGTGAAATCGGAATCGAAATCAAATTTGATGACTGGCATCCGTGCTAGCGGAGCACTAGGAGCACCATCTGAGCATGATCGTTGCCAGAGCAGCTAACTGGCATTCGTGCTGGTGGCATGTAAAAAGCACCAATCGAGCGTGATTGTTACCAGCGTCGCCTTACTGGCACTTGAACCAGTGTGCAGGTGACATGTAAAGAAAAAAAAACACGATTTTCCGTGACTGTTGCCAGTACTGCCTGACTGGCCCTCGTGCTGGTGGCACGTAAAAGCACCCACTATACTCTTGGAGTGGTTGGCATTAGGAAGAGCATCCAGCTGTAGAAACCATGCCAAATCAAGATTGGAGCCTGGTGCGGCCATCTGGTTCACCAGTCCTCAGTCAAATCATCCAACCCATGCTAGTTAAACGATGATGATGATGATGACATACATTGCATATATTACAGACATAACATACATACAAGCAAATGAACATTGGTCCAATATTTCCCCAAAACTCCTACCAAGTGTAAATATAAGAAACCTGATATATCTATTTGGGTCAGAAGACCAAAATTATGTACATTATGAAGTTAGCTGTTATGCTGATGCATATTCTATTGAAGTTAGGTGAAACTAAAAATTTAAAATGATTAAAAAGACAAATAAAAGCTCCTGATTTAAAATGTAAGCATAACAATTATCCATCCATCCACCCATCAATCCACCCAAACCTACCTACCTACCTATCTATCCACCTGCATAACTACCTACTTACTGACATACATACCTACCTATCTACCCACCTATCTACCCGCCTATCTACCCACCAATCTACCTACCTATCTATTTACCTACTCACATCTCTACCTAGCTACCTACCTGTCTACACACCTACCTGCCTATCTACCTACCTATCTACCTACCTACTTATCTATTCACCTGCATATCTACCTACATATCTACATACATACCTACCTATCTACGCACCTATCTACCCACCTATCTACCTACCTATCTACTTACCTACCTATATATCTACCTACATATCTACCAAGCTACCCACCTGTCTACACACCTACCTATCTACTTACCTACCTATATATCTACCTACATATCTACCAAGCTACCCACCTGTCTACACACCTACCTACCTACCTACCTACCAACCTACCTGCCTACCTATCTACCTACCTACATACTTACCTGCCTACCTACATACATGCATGTATACATACATACATACCTCTCTGCCCAACTATCTACCTACCTACCTATTTGTATGCTTTGAGATTCACTCTTCTAAAAAAGAATTATTTCTAGTTCTCTCAAAAGTTCCCAAATATTAGCCATTTTTCAAACTTTCTAAGCAAATAAGAAATAACAGTAGCTACCCAAGAATAAAAATCATGTCCCACAGTGTTCATCACTTATATCATTTATAGTGGGAATATTTAGTATAACATTCTGATCAAATTATGAACTAATAAATTAAGGAGCCTTTTCAACTAAATGTTAAACTATGAACTTATAAATAAGGGAGCCTTTTCAACTAAGGGATTAAGCTATGAACTAATACATAAGGGAGACTTTTCAAAGTTGCTCAGCCTTTTTGGAATGGTGAAATTCAAAGCAGAGAAAGCTACAAATAATAGCATGTAAATATTGGGTCAAAAAACCCTTTGGATAGATGAAGTTGAAGGCTGCCCATGGGACTTGAACCCACAACTTCAGAAAACATGACAAACTTTCTACCACTGGACCAAAACAATCATTTGAGTTTCTCTATCCATTTTAGAAACGTTATTCTTATCAGTGAGAATTGTGTGTTGCAGACAATATATATATATATATATATATATATATATATATATATAGAGAGAGAGAGAGAGAGAGAGAGAAAGAGATGCATCTTTGTGTGTGTGTGTGTGTGTGAGTGTATGTATGCATATGCATTGTGTGAGGAAGGTTCTCAAAACAAGCAGAGGGTTGAATGGCATGCCCTGTGGTGTGTGTCCCTGTTCTTTGTGGGCTGATAGCAACACTTATGATAAGACTGGTGCCAAGTTTTATTGGACCAAGTTTGCTGAAACAAAGTTGGCTTAGAATTCAACAACAAAATGATAAAATAATAATTTTTATAAAATACCCTAAGAATGATTTAATGCTAATTTGTGCATGCCACCTATGTGTCTAAGTCAATTCGATCTGAGCAAATAGTTTAATAATATAATACGGTGTTAGTATGGCTACGCCAGCAGATAATTGCCTCCCAATAACTATCAATTATACTAGCATTCATCATCATCATTATCATCATCATCATTTAGCGTCCGCTTTCCATGCTAGCATGGGTTGGACGGGTCAACTGGGGTCTGTGAAGCTGGAAGGCTTCGTCAGGCCCAGTCAGATCTGGCAGTGTTTCTACGGCTGGATGCCCTTCCTAACGCCAACCACTCCGCGAGTGTAGTGGGTGTTTTTTACGTGCCACCTGCACAGGTGCCAGACAGAGCTGGCGAACGGCCACGAACGGATGGTGCTTTTACGTGTCACCGGCACGGGGCCAGGCGATGTTGGCAACGGACACGAACGGATGGTGCTTTTACGTGCCACCGACACGGGGCCAGACAGAGCTGGCAAACGGCCACGAACGGACGGTGCTTTTACGTGCCACCGACATGGGGGCCAGGCAGAGCTGGCAAACGGCCACAAGCAAATGGTGCTTTTACGTATCACCGGCACGGGTGCCAGACGAGGCTGACAGCGGACACGAACGGATGGGTCACTTAACCCCTGCTTTCTGATATATGATTTGATTTTGATTGTTCTCACTGGTCTTGCCGGGTCTTCTCACGCACAGCATACTTCCATAGGTCTCGGTCTCTGGTCATTTCCTTGGTGAGACCTAGAGTTCGAAGGTCGTGCTTCACCACCTCGACCCAGGTTTTCCTGGGTCTACCTCTTCCACAGGTCCCCTCAACTGCCAGGGTGTGGCACTTTTTCACACACCTATCTTCATCCATTCTCACCACATGACCATACCAGCGCAATCGTCTCTCTTGCACACAACATCTGATGCCTCTTAGGTCCAACTTTTCTCTCAAGGTACTTACACTCTGTCGACTATGAACACTGACATTACACATCCAACGGAGCATACTAGCTTCATTTCTCGTGAGCTTACGCATGTCCTCAGCAGTCACGGCCCATGTTTCACTGCCATGTAGCATGGCTGTTCGTATTCATTTTAAGATGATAATCTTAACACATTCCTTGTTTACTATTATTTCCTATAACTGACCCATTTTTTATTTGTTTACTTTTATTTTTAGATTTTTGTCAGCGCCAATGATGGAGGACAACCACCTAAAAGTGCCTTTGCTGTTGTGACTGTTTTAGTATCAAGAAATCTGCATTCTCCTGTCATCACTTCTGGTCCGTCTATTCAAATATGTAGAAAAGAAAGCCAAGGTATTAGCCAACCTCTTTATCAGGTACAAGCTTCAGATGCAGATAGTGGGGTAAGTTATGCATTTTAATTCATTAAGAAAATACAAAATAAGAAGATATAAATAAAAATTTTACTTATAATGCTGAAATAGGTAAATTAATGACACCTCATGATATTGGTGTGTAGAGTATTTTGTATTTAAAATTTAAATATGTATATATATATATATATATGATACATATATGCCTATATATATATGTATATATATATATATATGATACATATATGCCTCTATATATATGTATATATATATATCCACATGTATGCATATACATATATATGTATATATATATATATATACATATGTGCATATTTATATATATATATAAGCATATATGTGTATATATATATACATATATGCATATATATACATATATGTATCTATATATATATATACATATATATATATATATATATATATGTATATATATGCATATATATATATATATAGGAGGAGACCCCCTTCGGTCACGACACAGACCATGGGATTGCACCTAGAAAGTTACCATCCTAGACACAAGTCCGGGCGAGGTTGCTTATGGAAGGCCAGCAGTCGCCTATGCATACCGGCCTTCCCTCTCCACGCCACAAGTGTTATCCAAGGGAAAGACAAAGGTCGATACAGCTTGGCACAAGTGACATCGCAACTCATTTCTACAGCTGAATGAACTGGAGCAACGTGAAATAAAGTGCCTTACTCAAGAACACAACACACGGCCCGGTCCGTGATTCGAGCTCACAACCTCACGATCATAAGCTCGACACTCTAACCACCTAGCCATGCGCCTTCACTGAGCCATGCGCCTTCACTGAGCCATGCACCTATATATATATATGAAAGAAGGTTTGAAAATGCAGTTTTAAAAGATATTTATTTACTTTACCGGTTTCACTTTTTAGAAAAAGATTGTCAAAAGTAATATGTAAAAGTTTGGTTGTGTTAATTATTGGTTGTCACAAAGTGCTACAATATTTTAATGAACTTGTTATACAGTCTTTGGTAACAAGAACATGTTAAGGACATAAAAAAGTTTAACAAGTTCATTAAAATATTGGGCACAAAATATTACAACATATATATACATTCTCAAGAAAATGTTAAAGATAGTTTCCAGAAGGAATTATTGAAAAGTTCAGTGGAATTAGGTATTGCATCTGTATATACATACCCGCACAGAATATGAGTTCAAAAAAGTTTGCATTATAGTAGTAGGGAAGCTCAAACTGACCTGGTCCACCATGTTATTGTAAAAGACTATTTTCTACTTCAAGTGACAGTGTGCCCAATATTTTAACGAACTTGTTAAACTTTTTTATGTTCTTAACATACCAAAGAATGTATATATGTATTGCAGTATTTTGTGACAACCAATAATTAACACAACCAAACTTTTACATATTACTTTTGACCATCTTTTTCTAAAAAGTGAAACTGGTAAAGTAGATAAACATCTTTTAAAATTGCATTTTCAAACCTTCTTTCATATATAATTCCACTTGTGCGGTACCTTACAACTCCACTTGTTTATATATATATATATATATATATAACCAGCTGATCTAGTGAGGGGGGCCGGTGCGCATTGATGCCGTCGAGAGGTAGGCCCCGAAACGGCGCGCATTCTCTCCTGATGACCCCATACACTTGCTAGCTTCCGATATACGGAGCTTTTAACTGGTAGCACTTACATGTGCAAGTTGTTTGCAAGATATATATATATATGCATATATATATATATATGCATATATATATATATGTATATATATTATATATATATGCATATATATATATATATATATATATATATATGCATATATATATATATATGCACATATATATATGCATATATATATATATGCACATATATATATGCATATATATATATATGCATATATATATGCATATTATATTAGATATATATATATATATATATATATGCATATATATATGCATATATATATATATAACTTAGAATAACTTAGAAAGGTTTTTGGCCAGTATTGGCCCAGGCCATGTCTAACTTAATAGCACCACCTGGCAAAGTCTTTCAGTTCAGGATTTGGGCACCAAGGCCCATTCGAGCAGAGAGTTATTGTTTGCGGAGACATATCCGGGTGTGGGTGGTTTGTCTGGTACTGTTTGAAGGAATTTGTCCAAAGACTTGTTGAATTTTGTGTGGTCAGTTTCTTTTTTGACGTGTCCTGGTGTAATGTTGAAGAGAGCGGGTCCAATTGAGGTGAAATAGTTGTGCCGTATTGTCGTTATGTGATGCGATTTAGATTTTTGTTGTGGACGGATGGCACGTGGTCCAAGCCTTGGATGCATTTTGAAGGTGATGCCAACATCATTCGGACAGTGCTGATGGAATATTTTCCACATCATACAGATAATGTAGCGTTCACGGCGTCATTGGAGTGAATACAATTTCAGCTTCTCTAGTCTACCCCAGTAGTCAAGGTCTGACATGCCATCTATCTTTTTTGTGATTGACCTTTGGGGAGCTTCAATTCTCATAATATTTTGTTTTGTGTAGGGAGACCACAGTGGGCAGCAGTATTCAAGGTGGGGTCGGGCAAAAGTGGAGAAGAGAAGGATAATAGCGTGGGAATCTCTCGACTGGAAGGTTCTGAGAATCCAGGAACACATTCTGCGGGCCATGTCAACTTTGCTGCTTATATGTGTAGCCCAATGCATATATATATATGCATATATATATATAATATATATGCATATATATATATATGCATATAATATATATATATATATATATATATCTATATATATATAATATATTCATATATATATATACATTATATATATATATGCATATATATATATATATATGCATATATATATATATATATATATATATATATATATATGCATATATATATATATATATATATGCATATATACATATATATATATATATGCATATATAATATGCATGTATATATATATTATATATAATATATATATATGCATATATATATATATATATGCATATATATATATATATGCATATATATATATTTATATATGCATATATATATATATATATATGCATAATATATATATATGCATATAATATAATATATATGCATATATATATATATATATATATATGCATATATATATATATGCATATATATATATATATATATATGCATATATATATATATATATATATATGCATTATATATATATATATATGCATATATATATGTATATATATATATGCATATATATATATATATATATATGCATATATATATATATATATATATGCATATATATATATATATATATATATATGCATATATATATATATATATAGCAATATATATATATATATATATGCATATTTATATATATATATATATATATGCAATATATATATATTATATATATATATGCATATATATATATATATATATATAATATATATATATATGCATATATATATATATATTATATATATGCAATATATAGATAATATATATATATATATGCATATTTATATATATATATATATATATCATATTATATATATAATATATATGCATATTTATATATATATATATATGCATATTTATAATATATATATATAATGCATATTATATATATATATATATATATGCATATTTATTATATCTATATATATATGCATATTTATATATATATATATATATAAATATATTATATATATATATATATATATATATATATCTTATAATATATATATATTATAATATAATATAATATATATATATATGCATATATATGCATATATATATATGCATATATATGCATAGTAGACTCAGTGGTTAAATTATTTCAAATTATATTCTTCCTAATAACCTTAAAGGCAATATTATTCTATAAAGAAATATTTCTAATTTGTTTTTAAGCTAATATCTAACTTTTGTTGATCATATGGAATATTACTCTCATCATTGAAAATTCCTTACTAAATGCTATCAATATATATTCCATTACTTTTTCAGGCACCAAACAATGAGTTGAAATTTTTCCTCAATAAAGCTTCAAGCACCTTTTCTATAAATCCTGACACTGGTGAAATATTTTTGAAATATCCACTTCAGAATGATCAAAGTACAAATGTTTATGTGGTAAGGTTTTATTTCCCATTTCCTGTTTTGCAATTTATTGTTGTTTATTTCCAGTTTCCCTATTCTGTATCCCGATCTTGCACTAGGCATGCGTAACACATACATACATACATACATTGTGGAAATTGACTTGTGATCAAATAAGATCACTTCTTAAACATTTACTTTAAGGAACATCACACATTTGGTCTTCTTGTTACTGATGATATCTCGACTTTGCCTTTCATCCTTTCGGGGTCGATAAATTAAGTACCAGTTACGCACTGGGGTCGATGTAATCGACTTAATCGGTTTGTCTGTCCCTGTTTGTCCAATCTATGTTTAGCCCCTTGTGGGCAATAAAGAAACAGATATCTCATATGGCTTCTAAGGCCCACAAAGGAGCTACAAGTCATTCCACACTGACAATAAGTCAGCCTTCCAGCAACAGCTTGACCTACAATGGGACCTACATTGCCGAGTGAGTCTCCTTGGTGACCTGCACACCCTACTGCACAAGGTGTGTGAGAAAAATGCTAGATATCACAATGGTAGGTGGGATACCTCTTTGACCACGTTTATGGCTGAGTAGGCCTACTGTTGAGAAGCTAACATGGCCACACTGATCATATGAAAGAGACCCTTTTCTGCCCTTCTCAGGGAGAGGGATCACATCCTCCATATATTTATCAGGACTTTTCAGCTCAGTGAAAGCAACCCTGTTGTTCTCAAATTCTTTTACACCAGTAGCAATCAGGTTCCTCCACAGCTTCCTCTCTGATGAAATATTTTCCCACATGCTAATATCAATATTGGTCTTTTACAGCATGTCTTTAAAATTGTCTTTGAAACACTTGTGCAGCTTGCACTGGGGACAATTTCCTTCCTACAACTCACCATACAGCATCTGTTTCGGCATGCAACTGTCCTCTGAACTGATATGATGACCAGACTCTCTAAGTTGGTGTATCATAACCATGGATTCAACATTTGCTATTTCCACCAGCTGCAGTAATCTCATATCAGGCACATAAGATCACTTTGAGATCTTCAGGATATTATGCAAGCATCACTGGTGAAATCACTTGTGATATCGCATATGCCTGTGGTAGGTTGGCTGAAGACAATGTGCCAGAGCATTACTGAAGAAGCTATATATACATACATACATACATACATATATATATATGTATAAGGACTCCAAATTTGCCATCAACATGTAGGACAAAATACTGCAATAGCCTAGGTTTCAGAGGTCCACAGCTCTTCAATATCCTCCTGAAGGACCTGAGAGATCTGCATGGGGTGG
>NC_043001.1:29666516-29689016 GCF_006345805.1 Octopus sinensis | reverse complement strand
TAAATAAACTGAAGAAATATCTCAACATTTAATTGAAAAATCAAATATAAGGCAGGTGTGGCTGTGTGATAAGAAATTTACTTCCTGACCACATGATTCCAGGTTCAGTCCCACTACACATCACCTTGCATAAATGTCTTCTACTATAGCCTAGAATGAAGCCTATTATATATACATATGTATACGTGTGTATTTGTGTATGTCCTTGTATTTGTGCTCGTTCCCCACCACTGCTTAGCAATTGGTATCAGTTTGTTTATATCCTCATACCTTAGCAGTTCCACAAAAAAGACTGACAATAAACACCAGGCTTAAAAAAGTGTATTGGGTTCAAGTTGTTTGACTAAATTCTACAAGGTGGTGCCCCAGCATGGCTGCAGTCCAAATACTGAAACTAGTGAAAGATAAAACCTATCTGTAGTCCCCAATAGTAATTAGTAATATTTAACAACTGATAATTATTTATATTTACATGGAATTAAGAAATGAGAACTGAATCATACAAATTTCTCTTTAGGGTGTTAGCTACATATGTACAAAACATAAATTTGTTATAGTTGAAATGGAAACTAGTTTAAACTAGTTTATTGACTGGCTCAGTGGTTAGAGCGTCGAGCTTACGATCGTGAGGTTGTGAGCTCGAATCCCGGACCGGGCTGTGTGTTGTGTTCTCGAGCAAGGCACTTTATTTCACGTTGCTCCAGTTCACTCAGCTGTAGAAATGTGTTGCGACGTCATTGGTGTCAAGCTGTATCGACCTTTGTCTTTCCCTTGGATAACACTGGTGGCGTGGAGAGGGGAGGCTGGTATGCATGGGCGACTGCTGGCCTTCCATAAACAACCTTGCCCGGACTTGTGTCTAGGAAGGTAACTTTCTAGGTGCAATCCCATGGTCATTCATGACCGAAGGGGGTCTTTATTGACTGACTTAGCAAGGGGTTGAATTCTAGTAAATGGCACAAATAATTAAAAATTAAGTTGACAAAACCCCCACCCACAAAAAGCAGTAACAGGAGGTAAAAAAAAAAGCAGTATATGAGAAAAAGAATCGAGATTGCAAGGCAATGCATGAGATGAAATAGAGACATCATTGGGGTGGTGGTGGTGGTATGGCGAGCTAGCAGAATCGTTAGCACGTCGGGCGAAATGCTTAGCGGTATTTCGGCTGCCGTTACGTTGTGAGTTCAAATTCCGCCGAGGTCGGCTTTGCCTTTCATCCTTTCGGGGTCAATAAATTAAGTACCAGTTAAGCACTGGGGTCGATATAATCGACTTAATACCTATGTCTGTCCATGTTTGTCTCCTCTATGTTTAGCCCCTTGTGGGTAATAAAGAAATAGGTGGTGGTGGTATGGAATGATAACAGAGCCCTTACTTTTACAGGCATTAAAAAGAAAGTGACATGAGAATGCTATTATGAAAGGTTGCTAAATGAGGAGCATGATTGGGAAAAAGAGGGTCTACTCTTAATAGTTCCATCACAGAGACCAGTCATTCAAGTTGAGAGCAGTTTGGTGGATTGAATGATTAAATACATGAATGGCAGGGAAGGCAGGGAAGGCATTTGGTCCTTCAGGAATTACCACTGAAATGCTTTAAGTATTTGATGGAGCAAGACATAGACTAGTCACCACATCATAAATTAAGCAGTGTGGAAAAGTATCATATTCAACCACTGGTGGAGTAGTATGGCCACTAACTTCTAAAAGACAAAGGAAATGTGTTAGAAAGAATAAACAGCAGAAATTTAAAACTGTTAGATCAATTTATGAATGTTACCATAAGGGGACTAGCACAATTGATTAAGAAGAAAATAAATAAAGATGTGATGCAGCTTAGTTTAGTGCCTGGGAAAAAGTATCCCTGATGTCTTCTTGCTGGGACACCTGTAAGTGTTATATTTAGTGGGTGTAAACCTCTATACTTGGTGTCTGTTGAGAAGGTCTACAACAGGGTTTCAAACTGTGTGATTTAGTGGTTATTGAGAAAGTTTGGGATTGATGAATAGCATGTAAGAGATGTGCAAGTTGTGTATAGAACTGCAGTCGAAAAGGTGATAGGTTGTAATGAGTGTAGTGATAAAGTGAATATGATGGCAATGGTTCATCAAGGCTTATTCCTCAACCTACTTCTGTTCGTTATAGCCTTCCAAGCTATAACAGGAGAATTTAAGATTGGTTAGTTATGTAAACTCCTCAATGCATATGACCTGGTTCTTATAGATGGATACAGTAGTATAAGAAAAAATTAGTTGTAGCATAAAAATAAAAACAAAACAAAATTAGCAGTTCCAGTCATAGAAACAAAGTTAAGAATTGAGAGGCCTCAAAATAAACATAGCAAAAACTTAAAATATTTTTAAGTAGAAGAGAAAACAGAACTCTGCTATCATCAGGGTTTTGGCCATGCTCAGTATGTAGAAAAGGAGAAGGAAGGATTTACAGCCTAAAGAATGTGTGAACATGAGTAGACTTACTGAGTAGAGTATGGCTGCCCATTGGTAGACTAAGGGAGGGAATAGATTTTACATGCAGCAGGTGCACAAGGTCAGTAGGTGCTAAGAGCACATGTCAATAGACTTCCTTCAATGCCCAGGCACCTCTCTAAGAGGACCTAATTTGCAGTGAGCTGAGTGGTAAGAAAGCATATTAGCTAGAGAAAGAACTGGTTAGTAAAAGAACAGGGAGCTCTGCTGGTAACAAAGGGTTTCGTCCTTGAAGTGAAGTGTAAATAGTACAACACTTGCTGCATGATGGTGAGATGTGCACCTTAAATGCAAATGACTTACAAAACAAGAATGAATTGAAGTGAACATGCTCCACTGGATACTTGTGTGCATGAACAATAAGACACACTTGAGCTGTGAGAAAAACTGTACATTAGAAAAATCAGATGTGGTGTGTGAAAGATAAGACTGTTTTGGTATAGGTGTCTGATGCATTTGGTTGACTGCAGGTGTAAATATGTTGAGTACTCAAAGTGATTGGAACTTGTGAAAGAAAGAAACTGAAGAAGACTTTTGATGAAGAACTGAAGATAAATCTGAAGTTGTTGCATCTCATGGAAGAGACTACAAAGAAATGTGTGGATTAGCGATATTCTGAGTGTGAGAAGACCCATTCTCCTGATCAGGCTTGGTGAAAGAGATGTTAAAAGTTGCATTTATATATATTGGTGTACATATGTATATGTGTGTGTATATAGGCTTATACTTTTCGGCATGTATGTGTAAGATCAGGTATGCATGTATGTGTGTGTGTGTCAATATATGAGTCAATATGTACACACACACATTATATTATCAAGGTTCCATCTTTGGCCTGCTTGATAGCCTATTATTCCTCTACTGCACCTATTAATCATCCTTCTATCATTCACCTGTTTTATTATACATTGCTCTTATCATTTACCTTTCTATTATCCATGCCACTGTCACCTCTGTTTTGCTTACCTTTACACATACCTCTAAGATTGATGCTCCTCTTCTTCCTACTCTGACTGTACTAAGCTGCTAACTTGACTAAAAATGAAAGTGATTCTCTCTGGTTGATCATATGTTGTTTCAAATGTGACTATGGGTGTCATGAGACCTAATCAGACCCTCTCTCCAGATTTCCGTCTTTCATTATATCATATAGGTGCAGGAGTAGGTGTGTTGTAAGTAGCTTGCTTACCAACCACATGGTTCTGGGTTCAGTCACACTGCATTGCACCTTGGGCAAGTGTCTTCTACTATAGCTTTGGGCCGACCAAAGACTTCTGAGTGGATTTGGTCGATGGAAACTGAAAGAAGCCTGTTGTATATATGTGTGTGTGTGTGTTTGGGTGGGTGTGTGTGTGTGTGTGTGTGTTTGTGTGTCTGTGTTTGTCCCCCAACATTGCTTGACAACTGATGCTGGTGTGTTTATGTCCCTGTAACTGAGCAGTTCACCAAAAGAGACCAATAGAATAAGTACTAGGCTTACAAAGAATAAGTCCTGGGGTCAATTTGTTCGATTAAAGGCGGTGCTCCAGCATGGCTACAGTCAAATGACTGAAACAAGTAAAAGAGAGAGTAAAAGAGTAAAGAGAAAGTAATACTACCACCCTTGACCATTCAACATCTTGAGGCATAAAAAGAGATGTTATCAGACAAGCATGTACCTCTCCACAATAGCCAATTGGCATTGAAATCCATCATTTACTCTCATCATTCAACTATGTCTTGCTATCCATCACTTCTCCTCTCAGTGTTTGGTGTTAAGAAAGACATACAGCTGTAGAAGCCAAGCCTAAAATGAAATTCATAAGTGAAATGTGGTCTCCTCACACCCATCAAGGGGTGTAAAAATTACTTTTCTATGTCGTCATACAAAACAGGTGTAAAACAATGTTAATGCTGATGATGGTAGTGGTGGTGGTGGTGGTAGTTGCAGTAGGGATGATGACGATGAGGATGACGATGGTGGTGGTGGTGATGGTGATTGTGATGATTATGATGATGATGATTATGATGATGATGATGATGATGATTGTATGCATTTCTAGAACAGAAAATAGAAAGTTTCAGTTTACTAACTATCAATAATTTCTCAAATCTTTTCTTTCAGGTGAGAGTTCAGGTTTCGGACAATGGAGTACCACCAAAATCAGTAAATTCCATATTGACTGTGACTTTCATCAGGAACCTATATCCACCTGTTTTCAAAGATGAAAATTTAAATATAAGTGTTCCTGAAAATCTTCAACCTGGAAGTTCTATTGTCCAAGTATCTGCAGAAGACTTAGACACAATCAGTCCTAACAACAAAATAGTATATGAAGTAGTAACACCTATTGAATATTTTTGGGTCAATCCTGTTTCAGGCGTGGTGTCAATTTCCAAGTCTTTGACACAAGATTCTTCAAAACAATCAGTTTATTCTGTAAGTATTAAGGAGATACTCAGTATTTTTCATAAAGGTAGTTTTTCACTTATATTTCTCTCCAGGGTTTTAAGATGCATTTCAATTATATATACTCTCTAGTTTCCATTGCCACAAAAATGTTTTCCTTCATTGTCTAACATTAAGTTTTTGGATCCACCTGTAAATTAATCCTTATATAAAGTTTGAGTTGAATTAAATTATTTTAGCATATCATCAATCTGGGAATACAGGGCTTAACTGGTTGAAACCTTGAAGTCACTGTCAACAACATTCATGTTTAAGAATAATAAATTTGTACTCTGCAAAAGTATAGAGTAGCCAATCAGATTAACGTAAAATTATTTTTAATGTAACTGAACATAAAAACAAAAATTAATTAATATATATGTATATATAGGTGCAGGAGTGGGTGTGTGATAACTAGCTTGCTTACCAACTACATGGTTCTGGGTTCAGTCCTATTGCATGGCACCTTGAGCAAATGTCTTCTACTATAGCCTCGGGCCAACCAAAGCCTTGTGAGTGGATTTGGTAGACGGAAACTGTATATATACAGTAGACGGAAACTGTATATGTATATATATGTGTCTGTGTTTCTCCCCCCAACATCGCTTGACAACCGATGCTGGTGTGTTTATGTTCCCGTAACTTAGCAGTTCGGCAAAAGAGACCAATAGAATAAGTACTAGGCTTACAAAGAATAAGTCCTAGGGTCAATTTGCTCGACTAAAGGCTGTGCTCCAGCATGGCCACAGTCAAATGACTGAAACAAGTAAAAGAGTAAAGAGTATATATATATATATATATATATATGAAGAGCTTACTTTCAAAACTAGATATATGCATCGGAATGACTTTTGAGTAATTGTTTAAAGCAACTTGAATATATCTGATTTTGATTGGAAGACTAAGATTTGCCTGCTGTTTATATGGCATCTATCCCAGTTTGACTGAAAAAAATTTCATGTGCATGAAGCCAATAGTCCAAGATAAGGTGGATCCTGATAATAAGGATAACAATAATGTCAGAAGAAATAATCTAAGTAATTAGGATAATCCAAAGTAGTTTGGTTAATTCCAACATAAATAATTATATCAGTGTTTGCATGGATAAGGCAAATAATGATATGAATATTGTATGCACTAATAATAATCTAACTGAGGAATAGCAACAATGACCAAAATATATATCACAACAGCAACAATAATAACTATAAAAATAGTTATTATAAAAATAAAAATAGAAACAAGAATAGAAAACCAATAATCAATTTTGGAAACAGAATAGTAAAAAGAATGTAATTGTAGAGATAGGAAAGTGTATCCTCTGAAAACAAGTATCTCTGTAAAAACGTTATATACAAATGTACTGTGAGAAAAGGTGCACGTATATATGCATTTATAGCATTTCAAGCATTGCTGGAGAAATCATATTGCATCATTTAAGAACATCTGCAAAAGAGAAAGCACATCCCTCACTGACTCGATCAGGAGCTGCAAAGAGAAAAAATATGCAATACAGAATAACATGATCAGCAGTATAGAATGCATAACCATACAGTATATACTCAAAATCATTCAATCTACACTTGAGAGGGACAATGTTCGTTATACTGAACAATGATAGCGTCATGAACACGCACTCTAAAATTGTTGAAAAATGCAACCATAGACTCAAGATGTCGTTTTTGGATTGTGGCAGAAACATCTGATATTTAATATCAAATCAGTCTCTTTTGTATTCATGCATGTATCTATTGATTTTTTTTTATATTGATGAGTATTTATATTGTGAAAGAACTGCAAATGTAAACTGCTATTTGTATGAAAGTCTGTACACTTATAGCATATATGTATTTATTATTACTTATTAATATTTATATATATATATATATGTATGTATGATGTATAAATTTATTATACATTTACTATGAATGTCTATTGAATGTATAAGTATATATATATATATCTGAGTCTGTATCTTTCTTTTAGTTGATTATCAAAGCCAGCGACATGGGTCAGCCTCCAAGATCATCTGTGAATACAGCTACAGTGACAGTGAATGTGTTGCGAAACAATTTTGCACCATTTTTTGAACCAAGTTCACGTAGCGTTACTATTGAAGAAACTCTATCTATTAAGCAGTTTGTCATAAGTATGACTGCTTTAGACAAGGACCATGTAAGTGTAACAAATGAGAAAATTATTGGTTTCTATCTAGTTAAAACAAACAGTTCAATGGTATTTTTCTATGGTAACTGCATTGCATTATCCATCCATGCATCTATCTGCCCATACATGCATCCATCTTTTCTGCCCTATATTCCAGGGATGGTCACAGGGAATAGAGTCCCTTGGCGTCTACTCCATTGGATCCAATCAGAAGCAACCATCATTAGACTTTTTAATTAGATTCCTAAGTGTTACCAACTGAGAGTATAGATATTATCCAAGCATCTCATCTTTGTCTTCCCGAGGTTTCCTACTGGTTGGCTCAGTTTAAAGAATCTATCTTGCAATTCTTTCCAGAGAGATTCTGATGAAATATTCATAGTATCAGAGCTGTGACCTCTCAATGTGAAATAATAGCAGCTCAACCTAGAAAGATACACTGATTTCTGACCTATGCACCCTATAAAGTAATATTACTCCAAAGATTCCATTTTGGCCACTTGTCTTTGTAATTGTACTTTTTCACTTATTACCCAACATTCATGATCATAGGTGAGGACAGGTACAGAAATAGGTGAAGATGGAGTGTTTGATTTTTTTACCCACCTCTTCTGAGGATTACATGCTGAAGCTGGTGCATTACTCTGTCAGGGCTAGCAATTTTAGCATCCAGTTTTGCCTCCTGCTTCCCATCACTCATGAATATCACTCTGAGATATTTAAACATCTTGACTTGCCTCAGCGATGTTCCACTAACAAGCAGAGTGTACTGGGAAGACTTTTTTGAAAAGACTGGTGTCTCAGTCTTCACAACACTTGATCCTCATCTCTGCTTTGCAGCACTCAGTAGTGAACCATTCAATGCATGCTGAAGGTCCCCCTCTAATGACCCAAGTAACATCATGTCATCTGAAAATACCAGTTGACCACTCATACACCCAGCGATTGTGATAATACTTTCAGAAAGGCTATGCATGTCAAGCCAGTTCATAAAAATTAGCTAGAACGAAATGCAATCCTGACTGAAAATATAAAATACCTTCAACCCTCCATCAGTTTGGACATTCACTTGACTCACCATAGGTCTCTTGTCCACAGTTATAGGAAAGATGTTACAGTACAGAATATCAAATGATCATGATGATGGAAGAGCTTTAACATGTTCTTTCTGACTAAAGAATTTTTGTGTTACTTTGAAAAGGGGGTACCCCAACAATATCTATATACCCAAACCAAATATAAAACAACATGGCATCAAGCAGTAATTTTTACTATTCATGATTAAAGATGGTGTCCTTAATTAACAGCATTCAGTTTAGGTCATTGAGTATGAAAGATTATTCATACAAGTATGAATATGACTAATCAAGTCAATTAATAATGAGGTCATTCTTTTTCTTCTAATAGTTCTATAATACAGTAAGTTATTCAATATTTGGATATCAACCAGCAACTGATTTCTTTAATATATCTAAGAATGGAGATGTTTTCGTCACTAAAAGTCTGGAGCTTGGCACAGAAACGAATTATACTGTAAGTTAACATTTTCCATAAAACACAATTTCTGCTTTCTTATTTTTAAACTGAAATTATTTTTTTACATTCAAAAAAATATAATTTGAAGATGAAGGGTAAACTAAATCAATGTGTAAAATGATAGAATTCTTCTTCATCATCATTATCACTTTAATGTCCAATTGTCCAGGCTTATATGTATCATACAGAATTTGTTAAGACAGATTTTCTATGCCTGGAAGCTCTTCTGACCACCAAATCTCACTTGTTTCAAACAAAGGTAATATTTTACCCTAGTATTTTGAACAATGAGCACCTCAAAGTTTTGTTTTCTTTTGTTTTTCAAAAACATAAAACAATAAATTGTGTCCTTTTCATGGATCAGTGATATTATTTTCAATCAATAACCAAGCATTAAGACAAGAAGACACGAACATTCACACGCACGCACACACACACAGATCTACGTATATATGCACATATTTATAGACATGTGCATACACACACATATATATAATATTTGAGTATATCATATATATATATGTCTCGCCTTTACCTTCGAAACATGGAATAGATGAAGCAGAGGCAGCTGAAGAAGGGGAATTTTCCTTGTGTTGTATGTCTTGTACTCTGTTTTTTTGTTGTTTAAAAAAATGTCCGTTTCCTTGGTTTTGTTTCTACGTTTTCGTTTCTCATTGTGTTCAACGTTTTTTGGTGTCCTGTACCCATATATGCATGTATATATACATATATGTATGTATATATGCATATGTTTTATTTATTATTTTGTTATTATATATATAATGTATTGTTCCATGATGGTAAAATTAACAAAAATGTACTCCATCTGGTGAGAGATAGATATTATTTAATAGACACAATACATGTTTTTATGTGCTGTTAATAGTTTTATATGTTGAGAGATATCCCAAACATATTCATCAGGTATAAACCATATATAATGAACTAAAAATTGAATGTGAGAAGTAATGTGAACAGTTGAGAAAGAAGCGTATAGAAAACAGGGAAGATAAAAAAAAATAGAAAACGTAAAAATAAAAATTAAAAAGTAAAAAAGTTTAAAAAATTAATCAGGTATAGGCAGAATTTTCCAATTTTATCAGCATGCAAAGAAAGCACTACAGTTTAGTAAATGATTAGTATGGGAAAAAAGTTGCATAATGATGAACTGTTTGATGTATCTATGGGGTTGTACAATAGTGCAACACCTGTGACCTTGTGGGTTTATTTGTATTAAACACATTGAGATCTAAGTACCCATCTCATGAT
The DNA here is from genome assembly GCF_006345805.1 of Octopus sinensis. Classification (NCBI taxonomy): domain Eukaryota; kingdom Metazoa; phylum Mollusca; class Cephalopoda; order Octopoda; family Octopodidae; genus Octopus; species Octopus sinensis. The sequence goes on along the minus strand of NC_043001.1, from coordinate 29,679,132 downwards.
GTTGATCTATACTGAGAGGACGGTTCGGGTATTTCCCATGGGTTGTGATAGTCACCTGAACTCCTATAGACATTTCCATAAGCCTAATGAGAAACTCGCCTGTATACATAAACTGTCTTGTCATCTTGTAATTTTTAAAAACCTGATTGCTAATAATATCAGAGTGTCTAAAGAAATTTTTGAGAAAGTAGCCCCCTACTATAACAAAGCCCTAGCCAATAGTGCCTTCAAAGATAAATTAATACATAACCCATCTAATATTAATCAGAATAATAATAATAAAGGTAAAAATGAACCAAGGAAAATTATTTGGTTCACCCCTCCCTTTTCCCTTAATGTAAAAACTAACATAGGTCAAAGATTCCTGTCTCTCCTAGACAAACACTTTCCAGTAACTCACCAATAAAATAATAAGTAAGGAAAAAAGATGGGTAGTGGTGTTAGTGTACTACCTGTTATTCAAATTATAGAGTTCTGGGGTTAAAACGAAAATTATCTAATATATACCACATAATACAGAGAGAAGAGAATATACCAGATCAGTATTGTTTATAAGTAATTGGGTATGCCGTTATTCATTAGTTACATTTCTAGCTTGTTTTATAGGTGTTGTGAAGGTTAATAGGTAATTAATATGTATGGGTCACTATTATATATGATTAAATCTGATGGGATAATACAAACAGCCCTGGGTTAATAGAGTTAAATGATGTGCTGCTTCAGTATCACATACAACACCCATAATAGTTTCCAGATATATAGATTGATTAGGGATAGAAACTAGGGGACTAGGAAAAACTTTACTAGAAATTAAAAAATAGTTAAAGTTAATAAAAATAATTAAAATCATTTTAAAATACTTTCAGTAATTTTATTATTCTTTTTGCAGTTGAATATTGTGGCTACTGACAATGGTTATCCAGCAAAACAGGGATTTGGTATTCTGAATATTTTTGTGAAACGAAATTTTCTTGCACCAGTATTTCAAAATTCTCCTTATCAGAGAGATGTTTCGGAATCTACTTCTATTGGCAGCACTCTTTTTACAGTTACTGCCATGGATTCAGATAAGCGAGTAAGTATATGAAATACATACATATATATGTATATATATACATTACATATTCACAAATATCATCATCATTGTCATCAACATCATCATCAACATCATCATCATCATCATCATCATCATCCTTACCTAACGTTCACTTTCCATGCTGGCATGGGTTAAATGGTTTGATTGGAACAGGTAAGCTGGAGAGCTGCACCAGGTTCCAGTCTAATTTGGCATGGTTTCAATGGCTGGAAGCCCTTTCTAACACCAACCACCCCAAGGGTGTAGTGGATGTCTTTTACCTGTCACTGGTATGGATGCTGGTTACATGACACTGGCATTAGCCACGACTGCAGTTTCACTTGACTTGACATGCCTTCTCAAGCAGTCATTGCCTCTGTGAGGCCCAACGTTCAAAGACCATGCTTTATCACCTCATCCCATGTATTTCTGGGTCTGCCGCTTCCACAGATTCCCTTCACAGTTAGAGATTGTTACTTCTTTACACAGCTGTCCTCATCCATGTGCATCACATGACCATATCAGTGCAGTCGTCTCTCTTGCACATCATATCTGATGCCTCTTATGCCCAGTTTTTCTCTTACGAGACTTGCACTCTGTTGCGCATGCATACTATTGTTGCATAACTAGTGAACATACTAGCTTTATTTCTTTCAAGTATTTGCATGTTCTCTATGGTCACAACCCACATTTCATTTCTGTGTAGCATGGCTGTTTGCACACAGGCATCATACAATCTGCCTTTCACTCTGAGAAAAAGGTCCCTTGTTATCAACAAAGGGAAAAGATCTCTGAAGTTTGCCTAGCCTATTCTTATTCTAGCAGCTATACACTTGGAACATCCACCTCAGATGCTGATTTGGTTACCTAGATAACAGAAGCTATCAACTACTAGGTATACCCCTGTCATTTGATAGAGTTTATTTTCTGTATATTCCTGGTGTTGATTGTATCAGTACACCTGTCACACAAAAAGACAATTTTCCTTGTTAACCTTCCTCTGATATTGCTGCACCTCTTATGTGTCCAGAGCTTGCATCAAGTACATCTTATGGTGTTTCTACCTACACCTTTTATACATATTAAGCAGGGCCATCTAGCAGAAGAGATTTGTGATTTGTCAGCTTTTCTACTTAGTATAACTTTGATTTTCATTAGATTAGCCCAAGGGTTCTTTGATTCTAGACCAAGGTCATCAGCATAGAGGAGCCCCTAGAAGCAGCTAGGGGCTCCTCTACAATGAACAAGAGGAGGTCAAGGACTTATTCTTGGTAAACCCCTACTTCTACCCTGAATTCATTGTTATAATTGTTATATTTGTTACCAACTCTCACCTTACTGATAGTATCCCTGTACATGGCTTGTGCATCTCTCCCCAACCACTCATCTATCCCTAGTTTCACATCTGCCACCAGATAAAGGAGTGGAGGACCCTGTCAACGGCTTTCTCCATGTCAACAAAAGCCAAATACAGGAGTTTATGTTTGACTAGGTACTTCTCCTGCAGCTGCCTTACCAGGAATATAGCACTAATGGTGCTTCTTCCTGGGACAAAACCAAACTGTAGCTCATCTGGACTAACTCTCTTCCTAATTAGTTATGTTATGACCCTCTCCATAACTTTAATCACCTGATCCAACAATTTGATACCTCTATAAGTATTTCTAAGGCATCACCTTTACTTTTGTAGCAGTTGATTATGGTGCTGCTATACCAGTCATTGAGTATGACTCCCTTGTGTACAATCTGGTTTACTATTTGGGTGACTAGACCATAACCTACATCACCAGGTATTTTAAACAGCTCATCAGTGATTTCTGATGGACCAATGAAGTGGCTTTTCTGGTCTTCATATCCTTCATGGCTTTATCTACCATGCTACTCTCTGTTCAGATTGCTGGTCTCTCTGCTCGATCCGCTTTAAGCAGACTCTCCTTCTCACATGCATTTTCTACATTCAGTAGCTTTTCATAGTGATACTTTCAGGCCTCTTTCTTTGCACAGTCACTAACTGCAAGTGAGCTATCATCCATGCAAACACTCTTCTCTCCAACAACATCATGCTTTTCTCTGGCACACTGTCTTGCAAGCCAGAACACTTCAAGCCACTGGTCCTCATGCTGCAGAACATTGGCAAACTTCTTCTTTTCTGCATTGCCCCTAGCTAAACACACCTGATTCTTAGCTTCCTTCTAGCTGCCTAATACAGCTCCATGCTACTGCCATCCTTCCAGTTTTTCCAAGTCTTTCTTTGTTCTAATGGCCCTCTCACCTACACTGTTCCACCACCCTAGGTCTGGTTGGGACTTTGCACCACCCACAAATTTGGTCTGTGACTCTCAGTAAGTTGTCTCATAGGAACTTCCAGTTATTATCTATGTTACAAGTTGGTAACTTCTCCTTCTCCTCCTCTTTCTCAGCAAATGCTTCAGTTAAGATGTCTCTAAATGTCTGACTATTCAAAGGATTCTCAAGCTTCCATACCCTTCTTTTCCAAACTGGCTTGCTTCTTCACCAGGGAAGGACTTTGCATTTATGAGCAACCGTGAATCCCACTTTCTGGTGAGAATGTAATCAATCTGGCTAGCATGGTCACCGGATTTATAGGTTGGATGGAAGCACTCCGTCGGTTACGACGATGAGGGTTCTGGTTGATCCGAATCAACGGAACAGCCTGCTCGTGAAATTAACGTGTAAGTGGCTGAGCACTCCACAGACACGTGCACCCTTTATGTAGTTCTCGGGGATATTCAGCGTGACACAGAGAGTGACAAGGCCGGCCCCTTGAAATACAGGTACAACAGAAACAGGAAGTAAGAGTGAGAGAAAGTTGTGGTGAAAGAGTACAGCAGGGATCACCACCATCCCCTGCCGGAGCCTTGTGGAGCTTTTAGGTGTTTTCGCTCAATAAACACTCACAACGCCCGGTCTGGGAATCGAAACCGCGATCGTATGACCGCGAGTCCGCTGCCCTAACCACTTAGCCATTGCGCCTCCACTGGATTTATAGGTTATCAGGTGACTGGCTAACTTTCTGAAGTTGGTGTTGCAGATCATTGAGTCATTTTGCATCACAGAACTCCAGCAGTTTAGTTCCCTCCGGTTATGGGAGAATCCTGAATACCCCCATGTGACTAAAGCTAGATTAACTGATTAAGAACTGTGTGAACTGTCAGGGGGCAGTTGATGGTGTTAGTACAATCATATTGTTTTATTGTTAGTTTGATATGTGGTGGTTTAATAGTCGGCAGTTGGACAGTGAATCCTTAAGCTTAATGTCAGTAGCCATCCCCTAGTTTATGAAAAAAATTACAAAAATCCTTGTATAGAACTGTGCACTTCGCAGTTCCAGGAACACAGTGTTTGGTTGTTGTGTGCATGATCCCATGTCCAAAATAGGGAACTTCACATCAGGGAGAGACAGCACTGTTGTTCACACAGTGCCAGTGAAAGGTAGTGTTTCTTTTTGACTCTGTGTGTTGTGCTTAAAAACATGTTTATATTCTTGAATGTGATAAAGTGTAGAATTAGATTATTATCCTGCTTCCAGCTACAGTGTTGCTGCCAGGCTTTGAAAAATAGGGCAGATTTTCCCCACTTATTTTGTGATTTAAGGATTTAAAAAAAAAAAACAAGGGGGAATTCACAATGGTGTTCAGTGAACAAATTAAACACACTACCCGGCAGTGGCTAAGACATGAAGTTTATGTATAAATATTCTTTTTATATGTTTGTTTCCTTTTACACAATATTAAAACAAGAGTTAAAAATTTTCTGAAGCAGTACCCCCACTTATTCTATCTATGAGCCACCACTGGTACAGAGAAACTGTAGGCTTGAAAATAGCCAGTTCTGAGATGCAGAGGTCACTGTAGTAGAGGCATGTAGAAAAGGCAGAGTGAGATAGAGAAGACTGCATGTCTGTAAGCTAGCAGTTGGAGTAGTACTATGAGTTGTTTAGTTTTCTTTTGTATATAACTGTAGTATTGTCATGGATCATTATCTTGAGCTGCAATATAAACTAAAATTTTATTCATAGAATATTCTCCACTCATTTTCTTAGTAACAGAGAAATCTGGGTTTGGACCTTGCCCTATGGATTTTATATGGCTATAAAGGAGTTAGTTATATGAAGAACACCATGCTGCACTAATACTTAAAACTAACTGTCTTTGAGATGACCTCACTCTATTCTAGTTTTTATTTTTCCAGTGTAAAAGATGAATTTCTACATCTTGGTTAGAACAGTTCTTATTCTGTTTTAATATCATTTAAACGTATACATAAAATTAAGTAATTTAAAATTAGAATACAAAGATATAAACAAAACTATTTACCATAAGAAAAGTTTTCTGACAATGTCTATATGATTTATGTCTTCTTTTTATAGAGACCTCAAAACCAGGTGAAATATTTCATGGCATCAAGTAATGCAGTAGAAATCCAGCAATATTTTACAATTGATGAAACTAGTGGAGAAATCAAACTAATAAACAGTTTGACTCAGGATACTTCAAAATCTTCATTTCAGGTAAGGGAGAACTTTCTTTTATCTAATACTTCATGTTCTTCAAATCTGGTAAGCTTCTTTTAAAACATTATGTCCATTCAGGTGCTTAGTTGCCTTCTGATTAAAGAAATTTGACTTTTCTGTTGCTAGAGCTTTTGGAAACACCTATAAAACATGGGTAGCTTCACAATATTCCACAAATATCTAATTTGTTAAAGCTGCCAATCACTACAAAGATTTTGATTAGTTATTTACATGCCAGAAGTTGTCTCAGAATTGCCAGCTGTTATTCAACATCTTTATTTAATTCTGGTAGCTTGTTTGTGTCAATCATGATCTTTGCTACTGGCTGAATATTCTCCAGTGACAGGGCAATGCAATGTAATGCAATGTGGAGCACATATTATTTGCTACAGATAACAAATGGAGAATCCTTGTAAAGCTATTCTTAGTCTTCTTCATTGATATTCTTCTTGATGTAATTCCTTACTTTTTATAACACATTCTTCATTTAAGAGTATTGTATTAGACCTTCATATGAGATTTATCATAAATTTTCTTCATGTTACGTTTCAAATTTTAATTTTAATAAAATTTTATCGTTATAGATACTGATGTAAATATTCCTTATAATTATTCAACATAGATTTGTTTTTCATAGTATGACTTTAACATTTTACAAGAAATTCTACTAATTAATTCATCTGATTTTTCTTACAGTTCAATATCGTGGCTATTGACATGGGGAAGCCACCTCGTCAAAGTAATCCAGCCCAAGTAGTTGTAAATGTTCAGCGAAATGGTTTCCCTCCAGTTTTTCCACTAGGAAATTATGAAACGACTATATCAAGAAATACCTTAATAAACACAAATATTTTTAAAGTTACAGCTTCTGACAGAGATACGGTAAAGAGATCTTTTTTGCTGAATGATGAAGAGACTAAGATAATAATAATGACAATAAGATAATAATAATAATAATAATAATAATAATAATAATAATAATAATAATAATAATAATAATATAATAATAGAAATAATGATGATGATGATGATTTCATTTATTTGCCACCAGGGTGAAGGATGAGGGAGACAATACAAAACAGACATAAAGTGTTGGGGTTTACATATAATGAAATGATAAATGAATAAATAAATAAATAAATAGCAAGGAGTAAGTATACACGGTATATCCTGAAAAAAAAAGGTACATATACATAGTATACAAGGGTTAAAAAAAAGGTGGGGGTGATAGAGATGTAGTCCTCCTGATACAGGATGACCTCTTGGGATAACTGAAGAACCCCCTCTGCCCAATATCTCTCTGAACACCAAGGGCAAGTGCCCCCTCCAATTTCCTTTCTCTGAGTCACAGGTCTACATTTAGACTGGTACCAACCACACTTGCCATTTTCACAACTTTCACCCACCTTTCAATAAATTCACTCAAGGACAGCACTTCCCTCTCCACCCTCAGTTTCCTTTTCAAGTAAAACTTGCAGAAGTCAATGAGACCTCTACCAAAGAGGAATGTATCTGTGCTTATGCCTTTCAGCCTTTTCCACCAGACAAGCTCTTTCACCAGAGATATAAAAATAATAAGAATAATAGCAAATAACTTGCCAAATACATAAGATAAAAAAATAAGACTTGGAAAACCCTTTTAGCTGTCATGAACAATGGTACTCGTGATTTAGCCTTATCCTTTTATGAACTGGGTTTAAATATCATGAATTTATCTTTCACCCCTCTACAAGTGACAAAATAATTACTGGGGGTAGATAAAATTAATTATCTTTTTTTTCCAGAATTCTATAATTTTAATCCAGAGTTAGAAACCCTCCCTTCCCCACTCAACATAATAATCACCTTAGCATCTTCATTAACCAGAAAAAGTCAATTGTCTTACTGCTCAGTACTGGAGAGGTAAATTCACACTGGCTGGTATCATGGTTCACATAACCACTGGTCCAATTAAGATGCTTAGAGTTTGGATTAGGTGAAATCTTCAAATAGATAGGAGCTAAGATGTGGTTATTAGTAGGATGGCCAGTTTCATACAGAAAAGGGGTGAGAGAAGACTAAGTTGGGTAGGGGTATTGAGTGCATTCATCATTTCCTCAATTATTACTGCTTGAGTATCTGTTCTTTTGCAAGTGTAAAAGGGTTGCATCTGTCTATAAAAGGAGCCATCATGATTGATATAGAAGCCTGTACTGAAGCTTTGATATCTGCAAAGATTCCAGAATGATGGTTGCTGCGTGTTAGGCATGTCTTCCAACTGCTTGTCACTTGTCAGTGCTGAAGTCCTGAGTCAAGCAAAAACCATAGTTTGGTACCTGGCATCTGTAACAGCTGTAGGCATTAGGGTTCTCTATTTGTCAGGTAAAATGGCCAGTAATACATCAATCATAATATATATAAAGATTTAGAAATGGACAAGAGTGCTGGCGTTTTGAAGGAGCTCCAGGTATTAATGAAAATAAAGAGATATCTTGGAGCAGTTTTAGCCATGGACTATGGGCAATTTCCAGAAATACTCGTCCTGCTCGTGCTACTGGAGCTAATACTTCTCAATACCAAATTTTTTTGATAGTTAATTCTGTGTAAACCTCAACAGTTTTGTAATTAGCCTTTGTAAAGCTCCTTCATTCATCATTCTTGTCGAAAATAAAAGAAATCATTATTGTCTAATCAGTCTGAAATGTGTACAGAATATTGAAACTTTTCTGCATGTATTCATTCAGTGACATTGTTAAGTTGTAGGACTTTTCAACTAGCTGTTGTTGCATTTGGGACACATCCAGCAATTGGTCAAGTTCATCGTAATAATTATTCAGCCACCTTCCATTGTCTGGAAAAGTCAAAAGTTGTTTTCTATTGAGTGGCTACGGAATAAAAGGTTGCATGATGGAGATAACTGAAAGGACCATGAACAAACTTTCTCCTTGGCTAAACCCTCATCAACTTTTTAAAAGGCATTTTATGTACCCTGCTAAAACAGGGCATGTAAATAAAGACATAAATAATGATATTTTCATTCAATATTTAGGTCATTTAAAAATTACATTTTAATTATATTCTCTTTACAAAGATCAATGATATATTTTAATTTTTATACATCCCTCCCAACTTTTTTTTTGTTGTTGTGTGTCCTGCTTTGTCCCTGATTCCATCTTGGAATATAAGTTGATGGTTCTTACTTATAATTCCAGAAAAGTTATTTTAAATTAAGTTACATTGTTTTTTAGATATCTTACTTTAGTTTTCCTTCATAATTCTGAAGCAGAGTTACTACAAAATTAAAATACTGAAGATGTAACACTACTGTTATGACTGAAGCCTTGTAATATCTGTTGTACTGTGCTTATATCTGAATACCGAGCTAAATATTTTCACATGTTTAAAATTACTAGAATGAAAGTTGTATCATGGAATGCTTTTCTCATTGCTAATCAATTATGTTTGAAGTGGACTTGATATGTAGTTTTATGTAAAGGTAAAAAAACAGGATTACTGAATACCTTAAAAGAAAATTTTTAAAAACTGATCTGCTTAATGAGGGCTACTGCAGGACTAAACAGCAATAAAAAGTAATATACAAACTCTTTGAGGAAGAACATTTTTTTCCTGAATATATTCCTTGCAATAACCTCTTGGTTAAAATTGTACTGAAATAGTATACCATAATTTTAAAAATTTAAATATTCATTTTTGGATTTTGAATCTTATAGGTTTCTCCATATAACAAAATTTCGTATGACATTATTGGAAACCCAAAAGCCGACGAGTTCTACAGAATTGACTCAACTGGTCAGATATCACTCAAGAAATCTGTTGATCGAGAAGATGAAACAGTTTACTTTGTAAGTTTAACAAAAAAAATATTTTCATATTTTTTTCATTTTGTCATTATATCTTAATTAAATGTTCATTTCATCAATTCAATTGAAAGTTTTAAATATGAGTAAATTTTCAACTCAACAATTATTTCATGTATAAACAAAGCTACTTTATGAAAATCTGCATGATGCTGAATGTAAAGAGAAAAAATAAATTTATTCATGATTATAGCTATAATAAACATTAATAGTGAATGAAAATATTAGTGGTGCAGGAGTGGCTGTGTGGTAAGTAGCTTGCTTACCAATCACAGGGTTCCGGGTTCAGTCCCACTGCATAGCACCTTGGGCAAGTGCCTTCTACTATAGCCTCGGGCCGAACAAAGCCTTGTGAGTGGATTTGATAAACAGAAACTATGTGTTTGTGTGTCTGTTTGTTCCCCACCCCCAACATCACTTGACAACCGATGCTGGTGTGTTTATGTCCCCATAACTTAGCGGTTTGGCAAAAGAGACCGATAGAATAAGTACTAGGCTTACAAAGAATAAGTCCTGGGGTCGATTTGCTCGACTAAAGGCAGTGCTCCAGCATGGCTGCAGTCAAATGACTGAAACAAGTAAAAGAGCAAAAGAGGGGAAACATTAAAATAATAACAAAACTGTTATGGAATGTGCAGAAATGTACAGAATAATGAGCAAATAGAACAGAGGTAGCTGTATCAATAAGTGCAGACATGGCTAAATGGATAAGAAACTTCATAACCACTGTGAAACAACTTATCCAAGAGCTTAAGGCTAACCACTGATTTGTGAGAGAATTTGGTAAATGGAAAAAGAAGCTCATCATATGTGTGTGCGTTTGGGTTTATATGCTTTTTATTGGCATGTGTATCAAGTTTCTAACTTTATGTTTCCTTCTCACTACTTGACAATTGGTGTTTGTTTTTGCCAAGTAGCTTAAGTGGTTTGATGAAAAAAAAAAAAGAGATCAGTAGAATAAGGTGTTAGTCTTGATATAAATACCAGGATTGATGTGATTGATTAAAACTTTTCAAACTGGTATCTTAGCATGGTCACAATCAAAGACTGGAACAAGTAAAATAACAATCGAATAAAAACATGTGGAGTGGAATAGTCAGACTAGGCAATAGACTTTTATCAGATAAGATGTTTCCATGGTTATTGATTTGTAAATTTAAATGTTGATTAGTATAACTTCTTTTTTATACAATTTCCCTATATTCTGTGTGAAGGACATAGTAAAAATCTTTAACAGCCCCACAAAGGCTGATGTCTGGATAATATTTTTACAAATGAGATCTTCTCCTTCATATAAACATAGCATTCTATAAAGATCTTCAATTAGAAAATCTGAGGTTAATCATCAACATATAAATTTCTGATATTTTGCATGTCATTTGTTCTTTGCCATAGCTCCATATTGCTTATGTATTCGGGCCATCTAATTTTAAGTATACTATGCAAGCATCTGTTGAAGAATGATTGTATTTGCTTATTTGACTTAACTGGGAGCAAATATTTAAGAAAAAGTGGAAGTGGATTGGTAGCACAATTAGAAAAGACACACCAAATGTAGCGAAAAGTACTTTACAGTGGAACCCGGATGGATATAGAAGGAGAGGTAGGCCTAAGAACTTGTGGCGGAGATCAACACAAAAGGAACCAGAGAATCGGGGACATTCATGGCAGAGTATAAGTACAGAAGCCAAAAATTATGTGACATGGAATTCAACTATAAGCGGCCTACACTCCGCATTGGAGGGTTAAAGGCATAAACAAAACAAAAAAATTTGGCATATCTTTGTGGATACAACATCAACCAGGAAGTACATCTAAGATAAAAACCATTGACCCACATTTCAATAATTAGACATCTGTTCCTGTTTTTGTTTGATATAAATGAATATTAATTTAATATTAAGTATTGAAATTAACTACTATAGCATTAAGCTGACAAGAACCTTGTTGGTAAATGAAACCAGAAGGAAGCTAGTCTTATGTGTGTGAACACACACACATGCACATGTATGTGTGTGTGTTCTTGTCATTGAGTTCAGACGTCCCTTTCATAAAAATTGCACCATTCACTTGCAATCTTCCATAAAACCATGACTTGCTTTTGAGCTGTTTGTGTTCAAATGATCACAAAACAAATTAATTTACCTGGATGATTGATGAAAGAAAGATTATCAATATGTAAAAAAAATCTACTTCAACAAATTTTGTCTGTTCCATGGAAGCCTCAAAAAGTGGACATTAAAACATTGATGATAATGATTGTGGTGGTGGTGATGATGATGATGATGATGATGATGATGGTGGCGGGGGTGGGGGTGATGATGATGACAACGATGATGTTGCTGAATATCAAAAAAATTAATCAATAACTTACATTAAAACTGTTTTAACAGTTCTTAATGTTTTCTCGTGATATAAGTGTTTTAGCATTCTGTAATTGTTTTTCCTTGCTTTCATAATGTTACCACGTCCCTAAGAGTTTTTCTTTACTGTTATCTTTTAGATTCGCGTGCGAGCACTTGATGGTGATCTCCAAACTTTAAACCGCAAATCCGCAACTGCTGTAGTCACAGTTTATATCAATAGAAATTTATTTGCCCCAAGTCTGACACAAGCAACTTATACACAAACAATTAAAGAAACTGATGCCCCAGGTTCAGTTGTCCTAACATTACAATCAAATGACAATGATGTAGCGGTATGGATTGTTTTTCTCCTTATTTGTTCCTTATACTTTTCAACTTCTGCTTATGACTCATGTTTAAATGTAATTTTCATATGCTATGAAATCATTGTCTTTTTTGAGCCATACATCTAAAACCAGGATTTCAGAAAATAGTGGCAACTTAATATGCCTAACATTTAAAGACAAATTTGTAACAATTTTTAATGACAGTGCAAAAATTAAATATGATAAAAAATACTTCCTTTAATATTAATGACTTACATTCTAACCAATCTATTTAATAGGTTATTTTATGATATATAAATATCATTAATAGGTATAAGAAACATGTTACAATTATTGGTAATGATTCCTATGTAGTGCATTGTAACAGAATGGTGTGCAACTCAAAATACTTAGGTACAACACAAAATTATATGAAAAAAAAATATGAAAAATTTAAACAACTATGCTTTGTCTATTGA
>NC_043001.1:29641516-29656516 GCF_006345805.1 Octopus sinensis | reverse complement strand
TGGTCTGTGTCATGACCGAAGGGGGTCTCATTACCTTTCCAAGAACATTAACAGAGTAAATGCAATAAATAGGTTGCTACCAGGCATCAGAACAAAGAATCTGACATAGTATGTCTGGAACATTACTACATTTGCAATGGTGCTTCATAATATCCTCACAAAGTTATCTTAATTCTGAGTTTTCTACCTAATACGTCACTGATATTTTTATATCCAACTCATTATTTCTTCAATCAAACTTCATTGCAGTCTCCATTCAATGTGATACGATATTCAATTATTGGTGATGATAATGCAGCTGATTATTACAGCATTGGTAGCCAATCAGGAACAATAACTACGAAACGAACGTTAACAAGTAGTATTTCCCAGCACCGGGTATGTATTAACATATCTTTGTATTCTACAAAATACATAGCATTATGTATGTATGTATGTGTCTTCTTTTTTTAAAAATTATTATGAATCTTCCACTGAGGAGGGAGTCAGTTTCCAACAAAGATACAAGGCTCCATCTTTGGGATATAGTTAATACAGACATGTTCACATTTGGAACTTGAGAAAAGTCTTGCATATTTTTACTGTTCCACTCACAGATTGGATTTGTAATGTACGAATCAGCTGGTCAATTTCTCTTTCTGAAAATTCCAGCTTATCCAAAATCTCCTTTAAGCATTTGAGTGAATGTAAGCATGTATGTATGCATGCATGCATGCATGCATGTATGTATGTATGTATGTATGTGTGTATGTATGTGTGTGTGTGTGTGTGTGTGTATGTATGTATGTATGTATGTATGTATGTATGTATGTATGTATGCATGCATGCATGTGTGTATGTATGTATGTATGCATGCATGCATGTATGTATGCATGCATGCATGCATGCATATGTGTATGTGTGTATTTATGTGTGTATGTATGTGTCTATATATATATATATATATATATATATATATATATAGCAAAACAGTAAAATATAATTTTTTTGTATTAGGAGTGGCTGTGTGGTTAGTAGCTTGCTTACCAGCCACATGGTTCCGGGTTCAGTCCCACTGTATGGTACCTTGGGCAAGTGTCTTCTACTATAGCTTCAGGCTGACCAAAGCCTTGTGAGTGGATTTGGTAGAAATATATAAGAAAAATAAGGATAAACACTGGTTTATCTTATTCCAAAGTTCCTCTGTATGTTTTACCATTACAGTTGCTTGTAACCATGCAAACCACATTCGGTCCTCAGGGAATACTTATCAGGTTACAGATGTAATAAAGTTATCTGTAACATGATATAATAAAGTGTTCCTTGAGGATCCATGCTGGTCGTGCATCAATTTGTATCTGGAACTGCCTTCACATAGCACAAAACAACCATAATGGTGAAATGCACGAAAGAACTTTAAAAAAGAAAAGCTATGCTTGTTCATATAATTCTTACAATTGCACTGTAGTTCATAACTGGTTGTACTACTCAGTAGTTAATTAAAAAAAAAAACTATACGGAAAGCAGATTGGATCATAGAAATCCTTGCAGAGCTCCAAACACAACAGTAACAGTTGTACATCTACTTGTAATTCTGCTATATATTATGTACGAGCAAAGCGCCCCTCGTCCAATGGACGATACTGAGTTGTCAAACATTTAAACAAAATTTTCTGAAAACAACTTGTCGGACCGTCCCATAAGACTCCTCTTTGAGAAACACTGATTTAACCTCAATTTGAGACACCAGCAAAAGAAGAAATGAAGATAGACTTTTTTCTATTCCAAAGAAAAACGATTTTATTCACACAAATATGCAACTAAAGAGTTTAAAGTACCAGTAAGTACATCGCAACAGCTGATGTACTTGCACGTACAAATGCAGGTTCCCACGGCTTTATTGATCGTCTTCTCACCTGGAATTGCCCTGATACCGTTGGTATCTACATATCAAATTTGAGCGCAATCTGATGGAGTATGCCCTAGATTCTAGAAGACACACAGACAGACAGAACGGATTCTATATAATAGATGTATGTATGTGTGTATGCATGTGTGTATGTGTGTGTGTGTGTGTGTGTGTGTGTGTGCATGTATGCATGCATACATGTATGTATGTATGCATGCATGTCTGCTATATATTCTTCAAGTGCAACTTAAAAATGGAAAATAGGCTGATTTAGAAATTTATGATTCTCTTATTTTCAATTTTCTTTCTCAAGATCCGTGTTAAAGCTGCTAACCCACAAAATCCTTCAAGCTCAACTAGTCGTGTGTTGCTGGTCACAGTGCTTGGAAACACTAACCCTCCATCTTTTCAATCAGCTACTCAACAACTCACTGTACTTGAGACTCAATCTTTGGGGAAACTTCCTTTGAAAATAAACTTGGTGGATCCAGAAAATGAGGTAAAAACATACTGGTGTTTTTTGTTATAATTTACATCATGAATAATAAATGTAAATGTTAAATACAGGTGGAAAACCAGCTTTAGGAACAATTCATAGATTCAATACAATTTTAAACCTCTTTACTTCCATGCAAAGTGTGAGGGTGTGATAGCCGCTTGAATAAGATAACTGTCAACCAAGTGAAAATTCAGTGATTTGTGTTTTGTTGCTACAAAGATCACTATAATTCTCAGATACTTAGATGCAATTCTATGATACTTAACTCTTAACATACAAGTTCATCAGTTTTGTAGTTAACCAGTGTAATCAGTTAGTTACAGTACTGCACTCAGTTTTTCCTATTTTAATAGCCACCTACTATAGTTTAGTGCAGTGGTTCCCAAACCTTTTTGGGCTGCCATCCCCTTGGCATCCAGGCCACATTCTTAGTACTCACCCCCTCCCCACAAACCACCACAGACATTGACCATTTTCTGTAGCAACTGCATTTCACAAATAAAACTTAACCTAATTAATCCATTATTTAATTGTTTTTACATCCTTTAGCCCTCCCTATTTTTGCCACCCCATTATTGCCCCCACTTTTCTTTAGCATTCCACTCCCTGGATCTATTCACTGCCCCCAGGGGTGCAGTACTGTTCCCTTTGGGAACCATTGGTCTAATGCAGTGCTTTTCAAACTTTTTGCTGGAGCGGAACCCCAAGGAAACATTCTGCTGGCTCGGGGAACCCCTGTGCAATAATTTAATAGTCTTATGCACACATATCTGCACATGAAAATTAAAAATTACTGCCGATTTTAGCAGTTTTGTAACTTCTTGCAGAACCCTTGGACTGTACTGGCAGAACCCTAAGGTTCCACAGAACCCTGGTTGAAAACCACTGGTCTAATGTATATCCAGAATGAGGTTTCTTTCTTACCCACTAAACACAGTAGACTTGAACACTGCTCTCCTATACGCTTGGGTTCAGAAAGTAAAAGATGAATGTTAAATTATGTTAAAACTGCTTATTTATTGATTATCATTTTTTATTCTCTAAAAAATCTTTTTATTGTATTTTTCATATAACACTTGCAGATAGCAGTTTTTAAAATTTGATTCTCACTAATTCTGAACAGAAATTGTATTAGGGGTAAAATGACTTGCAGGTTCAATCAGGGTAGATCTTGTCAGATTATACATTTTCAAAATTATATTTAAATGCTCTCAGATATGTAAGTTACTGAGTACTACAGCTAGCTAAAATAGTAACAGTTTGTATCCTTTCAATATTGTTTTGTGCCCTTAGCCAAGATATAACACACAATGATCAAATTCAACTTGCTAAAAGTACATACCCCAAAGAAGAACAACTCACTCCATTTAATCAATAGCAGTTCTATAAGCCTGGCAGCTTCTCTTAAAGATGAGGCACTCCATTTATCTGGAGAAATTGATCTGGTGTTGGAATAGCAATTCACCTGTCAGAGTTTGCAAGTGATACAGGAACAATTAATACAAGTTACTAAACCACGGATGAATGAAATAATGGCTACTACCTAGAATGCACTCCACCGAAACACAAACACAAACACACACACACACACACACACACACACACAAACACACACACACACATATGCACACATCTCATTATAGAATATACATACATGCAAGTACAAGTATTTTTAAGAAGTTATGGTTCTTAAAAGGAAAATGACAACTACTTTCCAAGATTTTTCAAATTCTGTTCCTAGTTTTGTAATTGTGATATGGAAGTGTTTATTTAACCTTTTGGCATTCAGATTCTTCTGTCAAATATGATGCTTATTTATTCCCATTGTTTTGAATTAATCATGCATTATCTCATAGTCTTGAGATAACGATGTAATTGTTTATTTTTCTTAGAATAACAGTATAGGGATATGTATAAGAGGTACCATCTAACTGGTTTGAACATAAGACAGGTAGAATATTTTGGCCAGATATGACTGGTTTAAATGCTTAGGGTTGGAAATTTCTTTTCCATTGCTCATAACTGTTTAAAGTATTATCATTTAATTTTCATATAAATAAATATTTCTCCCCACCACCAAATTTCCCACGACCACAATGAAGAGTTTCAGCAGGCTGTATATAAATGTTAGTTTTATGTTGTTTAAATTCTACCATTCTGCCATTCTTGACATTTTGTTTTGCTTCCACTGTCCATGTAGAAATTAAATTAAAAATAATTTAGTTAAATAAAGATTAAGCAAACCCCCAAAACAGGAAAAATACTAGATATTTTCATAAGCAACAGAGACTCATGGATTTACTGTTAAACTTTCAGCTCAGTACCATTAGATGTATGGCTGGTAAGCTGTTTTCTGTTAAAGTAAGAATTCTTGACTGTGGCAAAAAGCTTCCTTACGAGGGCTAATATCTATTCTTCATAAACAGGTTAACAGAAGAATATAGAAAAAAAAAATGTCCAGTCAAGAAGCATGTCTGCTACTTTATATATACTCCTCTACAGTTAATAAATTAGATAAATGAATAAAATTGATATAATGCTTTATGGTATTTTTTCTATTTTTTATGTATCATTAATTATATAATTTTTCTTTGTCACTGAATATATTAAATGTTGTTCCTTTTTTAAAATTATTCCTAGGGTGTCAGTTGTGAAATGGCTTCACCAAATGATTATTTCACCACTATGCCCAATAGCTGTGATATCCTACTCATGAAACCTCTTATGGATGACCCTTCCAAAACTTCAGAATACAAGGTATTTATATTATATTACTTTATTCTTTTACCAGTTTCAGTCATTGAACTTTGGCTAATCACATCAACCCTGATACTTGGCTGTATGTCCTATACTCTTCCTGTTGCCAACCCTCACCTGTTTATCTGTTTCCAAGTGAGGTGTATTTCCCCATGGTCAGACATGTTCTTACAGAACATTGGAAACAAATAACGCTGCTTGTGACAATCATTTACAGCTATCATATGACGCCAAGACAAGAACACATACAGACACATGCACACACACACAAAAACATGTGCATGCACACACACACACATGCGCACTCATATATGTATGCATGTATATACATGCACACACACATGCACACATACATAAATATATACAATGGTCTTATTTTAGCTATTGTTTACCAAATTCAGTCACAAGGCTTTGCTTGGCATGGGGTTATAGTAGAAGACACTTGCCCAAGGAACCACAAAGTGAGACTAAAGTTGATACTATGTAGTTGTGAAGCAAACTTCTTACCACACTGCCACATCTGTATATACACACACATGTTTATGTGTGTGTGTATATACATATATATATATGGATGTAAACACCATATCTGCAGTTTCTGAATGCAGTACAGAAAACCATCGCAAAATATATGGCAAATAGGGTCGGTGCCAGAATATCCCCTCAGTAAAGCTGGACTCAAGAGTCATCTTCGTAGTCATAAAGTGAGACAGAAGAGCGACAACTTGGCCACTGGTGGTGGTGTAACACACCATACTAATCATATCTGTCAGGCATGTGGAAGAGAGTGTAATTCCGCAGGAGGACTTAAATGACATGCAAAGATACATGAAGCCCAGTTACAACTACAGCTGGCTATTGCCAGTAAAGCTTTTAGCTGCCAATTCTGTACAAGACATTGTAGATCTTTAGCTGAGATAAAAAGTCACATTCGATCACAGCACCAATAACCGTTAAGCTTTGTGCAATGGCCATACTCGATAACGAGGGGGCAGCCATCATCATCATCATATATATATATATATATATATATATATATATATATATATATATACATATATACATACATATATACACACACACACACACACACACACACACCACACACACATATATATTTATATATACATATACACACACATATATATATATATACACACACACACACACACACATATATATATATATAAAGTTAATCCAAACAAGAAAGCACAAAAGGAACACAACAACGCGAGGATGTGGAACAAATATAGTATTGTTGGATGCTCAGGAAAGAAGGAAAGAAGGGGGGGTTTAACTTTTCGAGCGGAGCTCTTCGTCAGAAACATAGGAGAAGGAAAGATCCAGAGAAGGGAAGACAGAGGAAAAGAAATTGCCATATATATGTATATTATTTACATAGTTGACTTGTTTCATCAATGCTAATCATGACAAAGAAGTTAGTAATAATGTTATAATTTCATGCTATCATAAGTTTTCTTTCTATGTTAGTAGGAGAACAGATAGTTCAAACATTGTCATTCATTCTTCTACAATTAATGAAACTGAGTACCAGTCATTGGGGTTGATTTAATCAGCAACCTATATGTGCCCAACTTGTAATGAGCTAGCATGGTGCAGTTGAGCTGGAATCCCTGCTCAACGGTGGGACTCTGATGACAGGTGAAGAGACACCCCTGTTGAAGAGACACACTGCTGTCACAGCAGTATTATTTGTAACATCTCATATTACTGCTCACATAACAAATACTTAAAACACACAACGCATTCAATACTCATCCACCTACACAAACACAAAGTGCTAATGCAAAAGAAAGAAGTGATTGTATGGTTATAAAGCTTGCTTTCTAACCACATGGTTCTGAGTTCAGTTCTACTGCATGGCACCTTGGGTATGCATCTTCTGTTATAGCTCTAGGTCAATCAATGATGTGTGTGGATTTAATATGAAGAAATTAAAAGAAGGCCATCATATACGTATGTGTATGTGTGTGTGTGTGTGTGTGTGTGTGTGTGTGCAGTACAGCATGTCCAACCATGGTACATAACTCCTAAACTAATCCCTTAGCCCTTTTTCATCTCAGCACTTTTTTCACATCTCTGACAATAAAGTGCAGTTGCCATATTCCCTTCCATATTGACTAACTCTGATGAGCGTAAGGTTATATAAACGGATTGTTACCTAACACTCCATTGTTTTGTTTGCACGGAACTGACTGGTAAGATCAGCCGTGATGGATATATAATACTGTACATTTCGGATAATATATGTATATATAAATATGTGTGTGTGTGTGTGAGTTAGTGTATCCTTATATTGACATCATATGAAGGCTGTGGACAATTGTCAAGAGGAAGGGCATATGACTTGTAGAAGATTTTCCTCTACAAATTCTGTCCTATCAATGTAAGCATGGAAAAATGGACATTAAAATGATGATGAGGATGATGATACTTTTCTTCAAGTGTTTTTTTTTATGAATGCTAACATGTATTTTGTTGTTTCATTTTCTCATTTCTCTAGTTTGTTCTATTGGGCAAGGACTTGGGTTCTCCTTCACAGAGAGCCACCAACAACATAACTGTGTCAATTATTGTTGAAAGGAATAATCATGCACCCCAGTTTGGTAATGTACCAAATAATATTACTGCAACTGTTCCTGTTAATCAATTATATAGAGTTTCTGTGACTGACCAGGACAATGTGGTAAGAAATTTTGTAGTGATCTTGCAGTACTCATTGTTGCTGACTTCTGTGACATCCCACCTTAACTCCATGTAGGATGTCTTTCAATGCCAAATATACAAACAAGTGATATTTACACACACACACACACACACACATATAGATGTGTGTGTGCTTATATATTTATATATATATATATATATATCCCTACTGCTGATAACATCAGGTATCCAAATATAAAATTATTACACATACACACACATGCACACACACACACACACACACACACACACACACTCATATATATATAATACATACATACTCTTCATATAAAAGAATCTTCTTTGTAATGTCTGTCTAATTTTACTCACAAAGCGTTGGTCAGTCTGAGGCTAAAGTAGGGGCCACAAACTGACCCTAATCCTAACCTTAACCCGTACTTAAACAACGCCATTGCTTTATACATAGAATAAACATAATAATGAACCACATAGAGATAATGCAATTAAATATTGTATTTTAAATTAGAAATAAACTTTAAATGCTATGTAGCAGTGATATTAACACATTATGTGTAAAAGTTTTCCTGTCAAAAATATCAAATCTAATCTTAAGAAAATGTAAGATCAAACAATATTGATTAAATAAACAATTTCTGTTTTTGTGTCTAATTTTGTTACTATATCATTACAAATAGCAATGAATTTCTTTACTGCTACCACTAAAAATTTCATAACAATGTAGATGTACTATGCCTTGATTTCTTCTTAATACTCAGGACAGCTAAAGCCTACATGATAGAGTATAGATGAAGCATTCAAAATAAAGTCACTTAAGAACTTCGACTTAGTTTGAAAAATTTTCTACCTTCTTTCAACAAACATTCTCACATAAACCAATCCAATTAGTAATAATACATATTTAATATGTTGGTTTGTTGCATTTCAAAATTATACTTACATTATATCCCAAGCAGTGTAATGTCCAGATGACTTAGACCAAAAGATATTAGATCATATAGCAAACATGAGAATTCTTCAACTCTGAAGTTTTCTCTTTTGAACTTCTGTTGCTGTACCTCATACCGCTTAATTGGGTAATATAATATTATTGAAGTTCTGAGTATAAAACTACAATGAAACAGAGCAACTTTAAATTATACAGACTTCACCACTTGTGCAATAAACTCTGCATATTTTGAACTCTTATAACACATCTAGATCCTTTGAAGCTTATGTTTTCAAGTTACCTCTATATCATATACACTATAAATATAGGTAAATTTTGTAATGTGGTATTTTGTAGTGGCTGTTTTCCATGGAATACAAAAGATGGACACTATAAAAGATTTCTTATTCATATTGTTTGTTTCACTTTCAGAAACCCTTTAATGATGTCTTCCTATCTCTGATTGGAGATGACCAAGCTCCAACCC
This sequence comes from Octopus sinensis, assembly GCF_006345805.1. Lineage (NCBI taxonomy): Eukaryota > Metazoa > Mollusca > Cephalopoda > Octopoda > Octopodidae > Octopus > Octopus sinensis. The sequence continues at coordinate 29,647,251 of NC_043001.1, read as the reverse complement.
TCTTTAGTATTGATCCTGCAACAGGGATTATAACAGCACCAAGAGAAAATGATCTTCAGCAAGATAGTGACAGTCTTTATAAAGTAAGTTATTCCCTTGGTATGCTTCTTTATTTCATATTGCAAGAACTGTAAGAGTTGACTAATTTTACATTTCTTATAAGACAGGCCATCATAAGGGAGTCAGAAAGAGTCCCATTTTTATTTCTGCCTTTCTGTGTATGGGTATTTCAATAAGTCAAGTAATTCCAAGTGTTATTTGAAACTAGAATAATAAAATTAGCTAAAAATTTTATAGTTCTATATGTTATTTAAATTTTATCTTTATTTTCCAGTTGAGGATCCTGGCCAAAGATGGAGGATCACCACCACTGACCAGTACAGCTACGCTCCTTGTCCAGATAAACAAGAATAGAAACCCTCCAGCATTCTCACATGCAGATATATCTGTTAGCATAGCATATACAACTCCTGTTGGTGAAATTGTAGTTGATGTCAATGCCACTGATCCAGATATGGTATGTATATGGTGGTTGTTGAATAACTACTGAGTTGACCACTTTTTATATTTTCTTTCTAGGCGTAGGAGTGGCTGTGTGGTAAGTAGCTTGCTTACAAACCACATGGTTCCGGGTTCAGTCCCACTGCGTGGCACCTTGGGCAAATGTCTTCTACTATAGTCTCGGGCCGACCAAAGCCTTGTGAGTGGATTTGGTAGACGGAAACTGAAAGAAGCCTGTCGTATATATGTGTACATATATATATGTATGTGTATGTGTGTATATTTTTGTGTGTGTGTGTTTGTCCCCCCCCCCCCAACATCGCTTGACAACCGATGCTGGTGTGTTTACGTCCCTGTAACTTAGCGGTTCGGCAAAAGAGACCGATAGAATAAGTACTAGGCTTACAAAGAATAAGTCCTGGGGTCAATTTGCTCGACTAAAGGCAGTGCTCCAGCATGGCCACAGTCAAATGACTGAAACAAATAAAAAAGTAAAGAGAGAGCATTCCATTTAGAATATGATACCTTTCTGTTGTGGGCCTCCCATGATGACAAAGACAAAGACATAGTATGGCAAAACAAAAGGTTTACCTCCCAGACACGGATGATACTTCATCAGGTGGTGGAGTTGCATGGATGATTTTCACCCCTATTACACTTTCTCTGTGTAAACAAATGAAAAAAAAATATGCAAAGAGTGATATTTTATTGTAACAAAAAATAAAAAAAAAGATCCACTACCTGTTTATGATTCCAAGAAGTTCAAATTTTATTTTTAAAAAATGGGTCCAAAAATTACATGCAACAAATTTTATCTTGTCAAACATTTAAGCAGCATGAATATCCATATTCTAAATGCTCAATGCCATTAAATTAGCATCAATCAAAAACACAAAAAGATTGCCAGAGAGTACAAACACTACAGTGCAGTCCTTTTGGCTAACTTTGCAATTAGTGGGATAGACAAAATGCTTTGTGGCATTTAGATGACTACAGTTATGTTCTGAGTTCAAATCCTCTAAAATTGACTTGGTCTAAAATAAGTACCTGTCGAGTACTTGTCACTCTAATTAACTATATCCATTACCAAAATTTAAGATGTGTACCTGCATTAGAATTCAATAATTATTTTCATACTAGCCTTATTGGATTCAATTTGGTCTATCCTGGAAATAATATCTAGTTGCCTTTGAAGATATTATATAATTGCAGTTAACCTCTAAAAATGGAAGGTGATGTTTATTTATTCATTTAATTCTATCTAAATATGAAATGACATTGTGTATAAAAGTTTGTTGAGAAAAGTTAGTTGATGTCTAATAAAGTATCTTCATATTTTGCTTTACTAACTATTCCAATTTGTATTGTCCCTTTATTTAGCCAAGCACTCCTAATTCTGTGGAGTACAAAGCTAATTGGATAAATGATGCACCAACGTATTTTTACTTGAACCAACAAGATGGTACTATCATATTGAAGAAACCATTGCCTAAAACTGGAACATCTGCTTTTCTGGTGAGCAAAGTATTTCAAGCAGTTCTTACATGAATCTTTTATATATTTTTTCCCTTTATGTTATTATTTCATTGTGTCTCTTTCAATTAAATTAAAACAACAATATTTAATGAAGAAAAAAGTATTATAATTAGCAACCAAATCTCATTTTGAAACAATTTCTCTTTAGAATTTAATATTTTACCTTTTTTAAAAAAATTTTCAGTTTTTTATTTTATAATTATTAAACTAATAACTGTATGAGAAACTTTCTTCTTAATGTTCAGACTTTTCAAACTAGCATATCCTGATAGATATGTCTGACAAGTTGTGGTGCACCTGAGCACTGTATACAATAATTTCATTATTATTATTATAGATGGTTACACTGAACAGATTAGATGTTTTCATACCTTTTACTATAAGAGAGATATTTTCTCCATGGTAGCTGCAGTGTATTTGTTCTTTAGCAGCTGAAATATGTCACAAACATATTTTAACTAACCTAAACTTTGCTTATGTCTAAACACAGCTTAGTGCTAACATTTCGTTAGAATATCTTTCTTTAATAATATTTGTGATTGGAAAGAGTCCATTACCAACTAGAAAACACAAACATACAAACCATAGGGCGAAGTCTTTTAATAATTGCTTGACTAGCTAAAAATTATACTCAACACTTTTTTCATCTTAAAAGAAAGGAAGAAAATATTAAACAGAGTTTGAGGCAAGTGTGCTAAGTGGTAGTAAGTAAAGATGCAATGTTAATATCAGTTTGAATATGCTACGAACATGTTTGGACTTTTAAACAAGCCATTTGCTGAGTTTATAGAACCATTTCATGTATTTAAAAATAAGGACATATTTCTGGGAGGATCTTTTAAAAACTGGGCACTCTTACTGATGCTAAACCATACCAGATTTTCAAGTTAGAGGTATTTTTTTATTTTGTGGATCTGGAAAGGCAGAGTGATCAGACATAGAATCAACAAGGAATGCAAATATTATTCACCATTTCACACAACCAAAGCTGTGGAAATGTCAACATAAAACACAGACACATGCAGATATGGTTGTATGCAGCAGCAATCAAAGCTGTGGGACTGAGAAGTTTGCTTCGTAACCACAAGGTTTTGGGTTCAGTTGCATTGTGCAGTTCCTTGGATTAGTGATTAAAAGACCTTGAATGAAACTGCACAGAAAATTATGCCCAATTGTATATGCAATTGCCCATACTCTGTGCAGCGGAAATGCATGTAGGTTGCATGATCTGAATTTATTCTATTTGTGCTGCACCATTGCAATAGTTTTACACTATCTATATATATAGTTCCAGTTAGAGATTTCAATTTTGTTTTTGGAAGTGACTTGAGTGCATGATATTGTTAAACTGCAAAAACAGCGAGATATGTACCTACTGCTTTTGTGATCACTTCTGGTATGATTTTATTCCACCTATTTCTGAGATATATTGTGTTTTTTTATCACAGTTTCTGTCATTTAAATAACACATGTACTCTTAAATACATAGTATCGGTACCGTTTATCTACATACATATATATGTTATGCATTGTATATATATATATATATATATCCTTTAAGTTTGTTTACATGAAACGTTTTTGAGTAGTCATATAAAAACTCCTATTTTATTATGGCAACCACAGTCTATTGATACCAACTTGCAATAGCAGTTTTATGGGGTTGTAACAAGCTGTGCTGATAAAATGTAGGATAAATACATACATACATACTACACTCTCAGAGTGGTTGGCGTTAGGAAGGGCATCCAGCTGTAGAAATTCTGCCAGATCAGATTGGAGTCTGGTGCAGCCATCTGGTTCACCAGACCTCAGTCAAATCGTCCAACCAATGCTAGCATGGAAAGTGGATGTTAAATGATGATGATGATCATGAAACATACATACAAACATACATACATACATACATACATACATACAAACATACATACATACATACATACAAACATACATACATACATGCATGCATACATACATACATACATGCATACATGCATTTATATATGCAAGTGTGCGTACCTATACATGTGTGTGTCTATGTGTTTGTATACATCTACTATTCACTAATCCAAAAGTTACAAGTTCATGTGGCTTTCTTATTGACACTTCTGTTAATAAATAACCCACTTGATTTGGTCCTTCAAAGCCATGTGGAATAAAACATCCCTCACCTGAAAAATAGATTAGGGTTAATATCAGGAAGGGCGTTCAACTGTGAAATAGATACTTCAATAACATATTTTGTCTAACCATGCTTGCACAGATAAAATGAATGACAAAAAAATTAATTTTTCCATTCTTTTTCTATTTTTTCTTTCAATATATTTTCTAGTTTCAAGTTGAAGCTTCTGACAAAATGCAACCTGTAAGGACCAGTACAATCAACGTGCGAATCAATATTTTGAGGGATGCTAATACACTGACATTTTCTCAGCCATCTTATAGCACAAGGATAAGCGAGAATTTGGCTGTTTCAGCTCCTGTACTAACAGTTGCAGCAAGTCCCCCGGTAAGTAAGACACATTTCTTTGTGTTTGTAAATTATTTTTACTTGCTCATTCTATCTACTTTCCATTCGTAAATACATACATCATGTAAAAAGCACCTAAGAAACTTTGTAAAGTGATTGGCACTGGGGTAGGCAACCAGCTATAGAAACTATGCTGCAACAGACATTTGGAGTCTTGACAGCTCCCTGGCTGACCAGCTCCTGTCAAACCATCCAACCCAGGCGAGCATGGAAAACGGATGTTAAATGATGATGATGATGATGCACACAAATTTACATATAGGCGCAGGAGTGGCTGTGTGGTAAGTAGTTCGTTTACCAACCACATGGTTCCGGGTTCAGTCCCACTGCGTGGCACCATGGGCAAGTGTCTTCTACCAAAGCCTTGTGAGTGGATTTGGTAGACGGAAACTGAAAGAAGCCTGTTGTATATATGTATATATATATATATATATATATGCGTGTGTGTGTTTGTGTGTCTGTGTTTGTCCCCCTAGCTATGCTTGACAACCGATGCTTGTGTGTTTATGTCCCCGTTACTTAGCGGTTTGGCAAAAGAGACCGATAGAATAAGTACTGGGCTTACAAAAGAATAAGTCCCGGGGTCGAGTTGCTCGATTAAAGGCGGTGCTCCAGCATGGCCGCAGTCAAATGACTGAAACAAGTAAAAGAGTAAAAGAGAGTATACATACACACACATACAAGCTTTTATGCATTCATATATGCATACCTAGTAACTTTTTTCGGTTATTATCTGAATTCTAGCTCACGAACCTACCTAACAGTTTCATACACACACACACATATGTATGTATGTATGCATGCATACATGTATGTATGTGTGTGTGTATGTATATATATTTATGCATATATATATATATATACACACACAAAGAAAAGAAAAGAATAAATAGAATCAAAAGGAAGAGGGAGTACGATTTGACAGCTGTTTAATGGCTACTACACATGTTTCGATGCAGCATAGATCCACATATATACAGGATTTAAATTATGTAACGTTTACCTGTATACTAGGACCTAGTTGTATCTCCTCAGGTGATATATAATTGTTGTCTCCGTAAATAAATGTTTGATTTCTTAACAGAATACACCTCAACTATATATATATTTATAGTGTGTGACTTTGTGTACAAATAGATGCAGAACTACTACTATTGAGTTTAGGGTA
>NC_043001.1:29624016-29636516 GCF_006345805.1 Octopus sinensis | reverse complement strand
AATGATGATGATGATGATGATGATAATGATGATGATGATAATGATGATGATGATAATGATTTACTCTTCTTGGTTAAATAGTTTTGCCATTATCATTACTAATTACAACAAACTAAGGAGTTGAATAGTAAAATTGATTGAAAGAACATTGGGTGAATTGTAAGCAAATGTGCCTTTCATATTACAAAGGTCAATAAAATGAAATACTAAGCACATACTGAAGTTGGTTTAATTGACTGACACTGGTGTTTTCCATGCTTCTTCAAGCAAGATTACACCTGCAAAATCTGAATGAATCTGAACTACTTGTGCTTAACCCTTTCAATATCAACCTGGCTCAAACCGCTTCTGGCTCTGTAGTACAAATGTATTGTTTTCATAAGTTTTGAATTAAAATCTTCCACTAAATCTTAGTCCCAATATATTTTCCTAACGCTAGCTTAATGATAACTAGATTATTTTACTAAATTCTTTGTAATATTTAAAATTAATTGAAAGAAACACAGAGCATCTCAAAATAGATACGGTAATGAAAGGGTTAAAGTAGAGTAAGGTGTTAGACTTCAGCATTTCTTTGTGTAGAAGCAATGAAAACAAATTACAACCCTATGATAAAGTTGTAAACTAAGTCTAAAACCTACCTTGAAGAAAGGTTTTAGATTTAGTTTACAACTTTTAAGTGATTAGGTTTTGTCTGCAGACATGTTAAAAAATTATCAATTATAAGTTTACTAGCGTTAAAAGAAAATATTTGTATTGTAAGCCTGTTTGATTTGAGAAAATGGTTTATGAATTATTTATTAGAATATGAGACATTTTGGCAATACTTATGAGGTGGTGCAGAAAAGTTCCTGGCTTTAGACAAAAGAAAATACAGGAAGATTGGTTAATTATGATTTTATTCAACATATTCATGCCGTGTGGCACGTAAAAAGCACCATCCGATTGTGGCCATTTGCCAGCCTCGCCTGGCCCCCGTGCTGGTGGCATGTAAAAAGCACCATCCGATCATGGCCGTTTGCCAGCCTCGTCTGGCACCTGAGCTGGTGGCACATCAAAAGCACCCACTACACTCACGGAGTGGTTGGCGTTAGGAAGGGCATCCAGCCGTAGAAACATTGCCAGATCAGACTGGAGCCTGGTGCAGACTCCAGTTGAACCATCCAACCCATGCTAGCATGGAAAGCAGACGCTAAACGATGATGATGATGATGATGATGATGATGATTTTTCCCTCAGGTTCACGCACTTGTTGCAGTGGTCCTTCAGTTTTTCTAAGCGCTGTAAGAGAACTCAGATGTTAGGGGCTCCAGCCAAAGCCTTTCACAATACCCTTATAGCCAATAACTATTCAGCACTTCCTTGTACTTGATCTAGGCATCACTGTCAGCAGTGATTTGCGTTGGTCAAAGCATATCTCTAAGATTGTCAGGAAGGCCGAGGGTGTCTTGGCATCACTCAGCAGGTCTTTTGTTAGCCGCTCTCCAGCCATCTATTTAAAACTGTATACAGCTATGGTACGACCACACTTGGAATTCGCATCATCAGTTTGGAACCCCTATCTTGCACAGAACATTGACCTCCTGGAATCTGTCCAGAGACGTGCAACCAAACGCATACCCTCCATCAGACACCTACCATATTCTGAGCGCCTTGTTTCCCTGGGCATGGATTCACTGAAGCTCCGGCGTTTGGCGACGGACTTGGTAAACACCCACAAAGTTATCAACCACCTCACCAACAACAACACTGAACACCTTTTTGATCTCCATGTGTCTAATACACGTGGACATGCCTACAAAGTCAGAAAACAATACAGCTCCCATGACTTTCGGAAACATTTTTTCACGCTCAGAGTTGCTGAAGCATGGAATAAACTGCCTGCGTCAGTTGTTGACTGCCATGACACTGCATCTTTTAAGGCCCTCATGCTTTCCGAAATCCGCCGAAACTACACCTGATTATATATACACTTTAGATGAGTTGTAGTGCACCTGAGCACTGTACACAATTATTATTATTATTATTATTATTATTATTATTATTATTATTATTATTATTATTATTATTATTATATTATTGATTTGGTGTTAATTTCTTTGACATCAGACATTTTAACATTGTTCTGGCTTTAATACTGTTCTTGATCTCTTCTCCCTAACTCAATCTCTCTCACTTTCTCTCCCTCTGTTTATGTGTGTAAGCATATTTCTCTGTGTCTGATGAAAGGGAAGTGTTCAATTAATAAGTTGTAATGTTTCCCACTCCTGCTTTCTCTCTCTTTCTCCTTCTCTCTCACCCTATCTGCATGTATATATTTATGCATGCACAGGCATGTGTGTATGTGCCTCTAGTGACAAAAAGTACTGTCACCAAAACAGGCTGAATGTCCAGTCAGCCATGCCAAATTGTCAGTATCCAATCAGCTGTACCCAATTGTCTCATTCTGTTTATTTCCTAATAATATAGAGGCACTGTAACTGAGTAACAAATTAAAACGAGAGTAGAGATTGAAGATTTGAGTACTGCTACAATAATTGCCTTACATCCATATAAAATGTACTTTCAGTGTTTTTTTTTTTTTAATTTGTTATTTCACTTTACATTGACAAATACATTGTAATATATTCTTTCCAATATCAGGATACTCTTGGGTATTCAATAATCCCCTCAGCTGGAATCACAGACTACGTTTATGTAGGACCAGGAAGTGGATTGATTAGTCTTCGGAAGATGCTAAGCAGTTCTACTACTAACCCATTGGAGGTATGTTGTTTTTCCTTTTTTGTTTCAAACAAATACAGTTATTTAAATTTTTTTAATTTTGATTTAATAACCCTTACTTAAAAGAAAGGCAATGTACAACTCTTAAAATTTTCAAATTCAAGTGTATTCCAATATAATGTAAAATGTGTTTAATTTTTTTAATTTTCAGTTTACTGTAAAAGTTAGTGATAATTCTGAGCCAGAAAAAACTGCTACTGCTATCGTCAGGATCCAAATCATAAAAGACCAGTTCCTTCCAGTTTTCATTAGTGCTCCTTACAGTACAAGTATAAATTATGATGTTGCTTTGAATACTTCCATATTTAATGTTCGTGCAACAGATGCTGATTTGCAGGTATTTTTTGATTACCCTGTTCTATTTAGGATTTCACTGATTGTTTATATTGTTAATTAATTATGTAAAAACTAATGGGAAAAATACTTATCTAAATATTCTCAAGTGGCTATGTGGTAAGTAGCTTGCTTACCAACCTCATGGTTCCGGATTCAGTCCCACTGCGTAGCACCTTCGTGTCTTCTACTATATAGCCTCAGGCCGACCAAAGCCTTGTGAGTGGATTTGGTAGACGGAAACTGAAAGAAGCCTGTCGTATATATGTATATATATATATATATATATATATATATATATGTATGTGTGTGTGTTTGTGTGTCTGTGTTTGTTCCCCCAACATTGCTTGACAACCGATGCTGGTGTGTTTACATCCCCATATCTTAGCAGTTTGGCAAAAGAGACCGATAGAATAAGTACTAGGCTTACAAAGAATAAGTCCTGGGATTGATTTGCTCGACTAAAGGCAGTGCTCCAGCATGGCCACAGTCAAATGACTGAAACAAGTAAAAGAGTAATATTTTTCTCTTTTTCTTTACCTCACTCACATAATGTCATACTGTTTCGAAGGTGTACATATCGAAATAAAATTTCCATGTCTTTTTCAAGTAAACATAAAACCTAAGATTATAGTACAGCAATACCTCACTTCACGAGGACCCACTTGACGAGACTCTGGAGTTATAAGTTTTATTTTTCAAGCACAAGATCCAAATTTTGTATGAAGTGCAAAAGTTTCTATTACCTTAGCAAATACTTCTGCATGCTACCGAGAAATTTATAGCATGTGTAAAAATGCTTCTTCTAAGCAATCAACTCTAGACATGTTTTTTAAAAAGAAATCTACAAGTCCTTGTATGAGTGCTTGTGAATTGGGTATTATGTCTACAAGTGATTATAATAATATTTTTTATTATAAATGATCTTGACATTCTTTTTACTTTACATAAAATATTCTTTACATTCTACTATTGTTTAGTTGTCGTTTATTTACAAGTATCATAAATTTTAGAGGTAAAATATTTTTCTGGGAACGAATTATGATTTATAACATTGCTACTATGGGAAATGATTGCTCTGCTTTATGAGTTTTCATTTAACGAGCAGTATCCAGGTACAAATAAACTCATATATTGAGGCATTATGAAAGTTGCTATGCTCCTGCCATTTTCAGAAAAGGTTTTATGTCAGATGGGAGTGAATTGCCAGAACAATTATTAGGGCATTAGATAGAATGCCTCACTGTACTTCTACTTGCTTCTCTGAGCTCAACATTCCACCAAGATCAGCTTTGCATTTCATCCGATTGAATTTGATATAAAAACTAGCCAATACAGGACAGTAGGTTGGTGGATCTGTAAAAACTGGTGGACTAAATGTCTGGTGAAATTCTGGCTTTTTTGAGTTCTGAGTTTAAATGCAACTCTGGTCTACATGGGTAGAAGAGTTAATCTGCGACCTAGCTTAACACTAGGACTTTGTACCATGGGTACCTTTAGCAGACTTTGCTCTGGGGCGATGATGATGATGATGATGATGATGATGGTGGTGGTGGTGTTGGTGGTGGCGGTGGCGACAGTCATTGCTGTCATCGTCGTCGTCCTCCTCCTCTTCCTCCCCTCCCCCTCTCCTCCTCCTCATCCCCTCCTCCCCTCCTCCTCCTTCCATTCTTTCTTCCTTTTAAAAAGATTTTGCTTACTGTTATTTTTTTTCTTTGTTTCTCTTACTATCCTTCTGTCAGGGTACAATACAATATGAAATCCAGGGAATATTATCTGCCCCAAGTTATTTTCAAATTGATCAGGTTACTGGAGCCGTTACTGTGAAGAATAGGATTATCGATGATACAGCATCCTCATACAGTGTTAGTATTCTTTTTTTGTTTTTCACTTTTTTTTGTTATCCATTCATTTCTTTTATTTCTGTTCTCCATTTCTTTCTGCCTTGCTCCCAAGTAGTACACTTTCTCTCTCTCTCTCTGACACACACACACATACATACTACATATGCACGCATATACTCACACACACATGCACACACACACACGCGTGCACACACATACGCGTACACACACACACTATTAATATAGTGGTAATATGATTTTTATTTTCAGCTTGGTATCATAGCATATGATAGTTTTCGACCATCTCAAACCTCTGAAACGATTTTGCAAATACAAGTGGACAGAAACCCCTCTCCTCCTTCATTTCCATCAAGAATTTACCGGAAAACAATTTTAGAAATTACTGATATAGGAACAAGTATCTTGCAGGTGACCGCAAATGATGTAGATGTCGGCGTAAGTTATATTTCTTTACATTTTTTTTACTCTCTGTCATCTAACATATATTTCATTAATGTGAGCCTTGGTGAATAACATATTTCTTCTGACATGAACGTTGATGTATATATATATATATATATATATATATATATATATATATATATACATTTTGCCAAACCCAGTTTATAGTGTGATCATCATGAAACTTGGATTTTCTACACATGAAGAATTCTGGCATTGGCCTGGAACACAAGACAGTTGATAGCCCAGTATTAAAGGTTGAGTACTTCTCTGGAAGCACCCTTACTTACCATCCTACCAGGACCTTAGATTTTGTTACATATATATATGTATATATATATATATATATATATATATATATATATATATATATTGGATAATAAAACAAATGGTTTACACCTGGTAGCTCACCAGTAAAGCACAGTCACTTTTACAGTGATTGCACAATGCAGTGGGAATTAATTTTGAGTAACTGTTAACATAATTAATCTTAAGGTATGGATGATTTAAATTTACTTTTAACCTCCTCATTCTTACAAACACCAAGTAGATAGTTAACTCTCTTTGTGATCATGCACCAAACCTCATGCATGTGTATGCTCACATTTTTGCACCTGCTTGTATGAGCAAGTGTACTCGCATTTTGCAGCTTGCCTGAGGGCGTTTATACATCCATATTTGTTAATGGTTATTTCTAATACATTTTTCACTGTATTGCATATTTGTTTCTCTTTCTTCCATTTGTGATTTCATTCTTGACCATCTATGTAAATGAAGATATTTCGTCCATCTGGCTGCTTTTCTTTCTGCAAAAAGAGAAGTTACATTGTGGAACTGTTATTTTAACAAGCTGTGTCTATCTATCACCCGATGAGATACATCTACACCGCCAGATGCTCCTGAATCAGTTGTTGAGTGTCCCACCCATGATGGATCGATGCGGGATGTGTTGAAACAATTGTTGTGATTTATAATAAATTCTCATATATTTCAACTTCTGTCTTTCATTTGTCTCATCCCCCCCACACACCCACCCACACACACACGCGCACACACACACACACATGCACACATATATATATATAGGTGCAGGTATGTTTTCATAGGTGTAGGCATGGCTTTATAGGCACAGGCGTGGTTTTATAAGTGCAGGCATGGCTGTGTAGTAAGAAGCTTGCTTCCTGATCACATGGTTCTGGGTTCAGTCCTGCTGCACGGCACTTTGGGCAAGTACTTTCAAGCCTTGGGCAAGTACCTTCAAGCCTTGGGCTGACTAAAGCCTTGTGTGTGAATTTGGTTGAGAAACTGAAAGAAGCCTGTTGTATATATTTATATGCATGTGTGTTTGTGGTTATGTTTGTCCCCGCCCACTATTGCTAAACAACCGATGTTGGTGTGTTTACATCCCCGTAACGTAATGGTTTGGCAGAAGAGGTTGATAGAATAAGTCCAGGGGTTGATTTCTTCAACTAAAAGGTGGTGCTCTAGCATGGCCACAGTCAAATGACTGAAACAAATAAAAGAGTATATATAAATATATATATATATATATATATATGTTTAGAAAAACTGCCAGATCAGACTGGAACCTAGTGCAGCCTCCTGGCTTTCCAGACCCTGGTCAAACAGTCCAACCCATGCTAGCATGGAAAACGGACCTTAAACGATGATAATGATGATGATGATGATAATAGAGTGAAGGTGAATGGTTTAGTGGTTAGGGTGATGTGCCCACGATTCCAAGATCAAAGTTTCAATTTCCAGACTTGGCATTGCATTGTGTTCTTGTACAAAACACTTCCTTTCATGTTGCTCTGTGATCATTTCATCATGTGACATGTGGCATGTCATGCATCAGCACAGGTAATGCTGATTTGATGGAGGGAGTGACCTTATGCGAGAACAAACATTTGATCACTATAAGCAAATCACCAGTTTGGTTGTTCAGAAAGAAATTGCAGATCTCTCATGCATAGATGGGTTTTAAAAAGCATATTATAAAGTGTGTACCAGAATACAGAATTTTTGCCACACACACACACACACACACACACACACACACACACACATTATACACACATATGAGGGTTGCTGAAAGTTTCTGGTTATGGGTAAAAGAAAATACAGGAGGATCAGTTAATTATGATTTCATTCAACATATTCCCCTCTCAGATTCAAACACTTATTGCAGCAGTCCTTCAGTTTTCTAAGCTCTGTAAAAGTTTTATGAAGTTTTATGGATTAAAATAAGATAAATGAATGGAAAATTTTATCAAAGTCTTTTTATTACAATTTTTAAAAATTTTGTGGAAAGACTAAGTTATTTAGCTGGTGATAATAGATATTGAGTTAGTTTTGCTTTTTTGCATAAAATATATTTGAAGATCATTTAAACAGCTCTCTTTAGATGTGATTACAAAGTCAAGAATATATATATTTTTTTATTTGATGTGTTTAATATCAGTGGCTGCTGCAACTTAGAAAATTTCGAAAATAGCCATACTTTACTTGATATATACATAATCTTTAGATGTTAAGTGTACAAAAAAAGCTTATCTTTATATTTCTAAATTAGAAATGCATTTTCAACAGTACCAAGTATTTACAAAACAATGAAACCTTGCATAGCTTTCATTGCTAAAATAAACTTTTCTTTTTCACTGTGTAGCAAAAGATCAGATATTCAATTGGACAAAAAAGCATCCCAGATAGCTCATACTTCTATTTGAATGAGATGAACGGAAATATTATTCTACAAAAATCATTGACCAATATCACTGGTAACACTCTCAGTGTAAGTAAGAACATTTGACCTTACAACTTAATTGCATTATTTTTTAGGTTGTTATGGTAAGTATTGGTGATTAAAATTAACTTCTTGCTGAACTGAATCCATCATCCTAAAAAAATATCAGACTTTGTTTCTATATAAGAAATTATTCTAAATCCATATTTTTGTTGTTTAAACCCAAGTAATACATAATTGTACAGACGTGATTAAATGTGTTCCAACCATAACTATCCATATTTTTGTATATCTAAGACTGTGTTGTTAAATGTGTCCTTCCTGTATTAGAATGTGAGGTTAGGATTTGAAGAAATTTTGCTGCAATTTCTTGCAGTTTGGACAACCACAAAGAAGTTATTTAATGAATCAAAGTATTCTCTTTTGTTTTACTGTATACTTGATCATTAATACTTTTTCGTTTCTGATTGCAAACAAATGCATTAGATTTGATTTTTGCCTTTCGTTCTTTTACTAATAAAATAAGTATTTGTAATATTTGTTGTTAGTTATTTAAAACTATATTTTATGATGATGACTATACTTTACTGTGATAATTCAAAATTAATTCAAATATGATAAAGCCTTCTCCACCCTTGCTGATTGGCATAAAGTCAAACACGAACACACTCCGACTTATAATTCTCAGGCAGGAGGTAGCCTCATTTTGCATCGATTTACTGTTGCTGCAGTTTCCTTTCCTCCTTGGGACTGGCTGGTTTTGTGTTACATCCACTGAAGCTTTCATGAGTCATTCATGTCTTGCTCTTGTTTCCATATTGTTTCTCCCACTGGACCTAGATTAAACACATTAACTCCTTCCTCTTCCTCTGAACATTGATCCTCAGGTAACCTTTCCTTGCCTATGTTTTTTCGAGTAACTGTTCAAGAGGAACATCAGTCTTTAAGTTCTAATTAATCTCAGATAACCTGCATTGGCTTTTGACACATACTCTTCCTCTAGCTCAAACCATTTAAAAAAAACCTAAATGCACATATCTTATGAACTCTCTTCATTTCCTGCTTATTATTATAATCATTATATTGAAAAAATATATTTTGATTTTATCTTAATTTTGCATTTTTAACTGATTTATATATTGGCTTTGTATTTGCAGTTTAGTGTCTCCGCTGAAGATAATGGTATCCCACCAAAGTCTGCTTTGCAAGAAGCTACTGTTGAAATAACTGTGCGCAAAAATTTATTTGCCCCTCAATTTCAGAAGAATAGTTACGAAGTTGAAATTAATGAAGACACTCGACCACAAACTACAGTTCTTCAAGTATTTGCTATTGACCAAGATACTGTAAGTATTTTGTTTTGATATTCTTATCAATTTATCAATACAATTTAATGGCGATTTTTGTACCCTACTTCTTCATGTAGTATCAAGTTTAAATTTTGTGTAATGTAATTAAACCAGCGGTTCTCAACCATATTTTACCTACGGACCCCTTTGATTACTATTTCACTCAAGTGGACCCTCATAATCAGTAGCTATTTAAAGGATAGTTTTATAGAAAAATTACTATTTTGTTGTTCATACATTAAATTGTGTAGGTTGAACTATGTAAAATATTAGAGAAAGAAACCTAGCTGTGTCTTATGATACACACCAATAAATATATCTAAAGCAATTTTTTTCATGGCCCTTAAAATACTATTATGGATTTCCTATATACTATTTTATTGCATAGATTCCCCCCAAAATCTTATATGGACACTCAGAGGCCATATGGACCCCAGGTGAGAGCCACTGAATCAAACTAACTAAAAAATATATTTAGAAGCAATAAACAGGCATAAAGTATGGATGTTAGATGCTGAAAGTGAGAAAAAGATCATGGTTTTTGAAATAGAATATTAAAGAAAGTTCTTTTTCATTTCAATAACATCATCAAACAAACAAAAAAGAAATTATTTGGAAAACTGAGAATTACAAAAAATTTCTGTTAATTGTTAAAAATCTATAAAATGAAGTAGTTGGTCATGAATCACAATACGATGACATTACCTTTAGCAAATATTTCCAAGCATAGGCAAACATCAAGTAAAAATAGGAAAGGAAGACTAGAAAGGAAGTTGTTGAGGTAGATAGAATGGAAAGAGAGGGAGGTGTTTGAAAACATCATGTTGGTTGATGACTGGAAAGAAAGAACATTGAATTAAACTATATGAATTAAAATTGAATTAAACTAATTACACCTGATGAACCAAATAATAATAGGAAATATATTCAACTGCCAGGAGTTAATTTGTTTGTCCTCTCTGTGACATGAAGAACATAAGATTGCAACATGATCTCTCCAACCAGCTTTGTTTTCTGCCCCTGTTATTCCAGTTTCTCTACCTTTCTTGTTTCCTTTCCTTGTGGTTTTAGGATACCATGCTGCTCTTTTCCCCTCAGGCTGTCACTTTAGTGCCACCATACAGTCACTTTAGTGCCACCATACAGTCACTTTCTTGATCTTGTCTGAGGATGTGTCTGAATCCACCTGCATCTTATTTCATCACTGATCCAGCTGATGCCCATTGTTGTCTCAAATGTGTCATTTTGGCCCCTTTGTAGCCACTTGATGTCGAGTATTCTCCTTAACCATGTGAATTAGGAGCTGTGCATTATATATATATATTCCTTATTAGAATTATATGCAATTCTTGTGCAGTGAATAAGATATAAATGAAAATATTTTGATGAATATTTATGCTAAATACAAAATAATTCTATATTCTTATTACAAATCCTAATTCTATCTTTCAGGAACCTGCCTTTAATACAGTCAACTACCGACTTACTGGTGATGGAAACATTGCATCTTACTTCGATTTCCAGGATGGAATTTTCAAACTGAAGTCATCCCTTGCAACAGATAACATTCCCTTTTTTCAAGTGAGTTTCAAAAAGTTGTTAATACTTTTAATTTGAACAATTTTCATAGGTAACTATTGATTTGTTCCTTGTAAAGAAACTGAAGGAACTTCTACATGCATATTTCCACTTCATATTCAATAGATTTTCTTGTGTATAATGCATTTGTTTTCTTTTATAGGCACGCATTGTTGCTTCTGATAATGGGAGACCACCTAAATCATCAACAGTTTTAGCTAAGATTACTATAAAGCGAAATTTAAATCCACCCTTTTTTACACCAGTGAGTTACACAAAAAATATAGAAGAAAATATTAGTATTGGAACCGTTATACTAAAAGTGAATGCTCAAGATAGTGATAATCATGTAAGTATAATGTTATGTCATTCTTTATGTTTCTAAATACAATATGGTTAACTTCTGTGGTTCTTTTTTTCCTCTAATTGTTTTATTTTATCATCATTACCTATAACAAATGTTAAAACCTATTTTTTCTTTCTTGTCATGAGCTTTACATTCAAAGGTACTTTTCCTTACTTCTCTTATTATAAAATATAACACATTTCCCTATTATATTTGCTGTTCAATAAATTGCTAAAATTATAAAAGCGACAAGGTAATATACTGAATAATAATACATGTATTGAAGCTAAGATCAGTTTAAGGCTCTGTGTTATTTTTCCTATATTTGTTCTACATCTACTATGGTAACTACTGCTCTTACATTATTTTCTCATATACATAAAAATATTAGCAGTATTTTATATTAATGAATATTAAGGTTGAGAGCTTACTAATAACTTACTTCAACTCAAAAATATTTGTAAATATAAATAGTATATTTAACTCAAGATATTTAAAAATGACTTATCCAATTCAGCAATCAAAATCTTTAAGATGACTGAAACTTTCTTTTATATATTGTAAACAATCTAAATCTTATACATTTGTGAATAGTCTAAATTAAATGAGAGACAAAGAGCAATTAGTGAGATATATTAACAAGGTTTCAGGTGAAATATTTACAAAGTTGAATGTAGTCAATGCATTCTTAATAACTTGTTAAATATCTAACTTTTTTCCTCAATATTTGATATTTATCATAATTTTGCTTTCCTTGATTTGACATGCAGCATAGGATTTATCAGAAAGATATTCTTGATTAATATAATCTTTAAATATATGTTAAGAGATATGCATATGGCCAATTTGGCTGAGATAAAATATCTCAGGGTAATATTCTGTCTGTTGAACGCAAATACAGTTGTATCTTAAATATGTAAAATAGTGAGCTGAGAAACCTTAAGTAACTGATTATCCATGCAATTAGTAGATAAAAAATTCCTCTAGGAGCACTTAAAAATCAATAAGTAAAGGAAGATCATGTTAATAAGATCGATTAACTGAAATTTTGAATAATA
>NC_043001.1:29614016-29619016 GCF_006345805.1 Octopus sinensis | reverse complement strand
AAGTGTCTTCCAGAGGACCATCATGGTTTCTTGTTCTCTTGTTCTAAAGGTTCTAAGAATCCATCCAGCCAGCCGTCTACATTTCATTGTCAGTTTAGCAACATGTACATGAAAGGTCGCGTCATCACTCATGTGAATACCCAGGTCACGCACTGATTGTGGCTCTGGGATTGCAATCCCTCCGGGTCCAGTGTATTCATTGGGTATTGCATTCAGTTTTGCATGCTGATAGTATAAAGCTTGAAACTTTCCAGCATTGAACTGCATGCTATTCTTTTCAGCCCACTTGTATATTTCGTCCAGCTCACATTGCAGGTGTTTAGTGTCCTCAGGGTTCTGTATTGCCTGTGAAACTTTTGTATCATCTGCATAACTTGTGATCGTGGCTCTCTGCGTGGCTGAGGGCATGTCTGAGAGGGCCATTATGAACAGTAGTGGTCCCAGAACAGTGCCCTGCGGAACACCGCTCACTATTTGTGTGTTAATGGAGGTGGCCCCATTGGCTACTACCACCTGACTTCTATCCTTCAGAAAGTCATGAAGCCATTCTCCCAGTTTTCCAACTATGTTGAGATCACGCAGTTTGTGACATATCATTCCATGATCGACTTTATCAAAGGCCTTTGCAAAGTCGAGATATATCACTTCCACATTTGAGTGGTTGAGCAGCCGTTTCAGCACCCAGTCATAGTGTTGTAGGAGCTGAGTTAAACAGCTTCTCCTGGTCGGAAACCATGTTGGGTGTCGGGCAGCAAGTCATTCTCTTCAAGGAAGGTGATCAGCTTCCTTCTGACTATTCGTTCCATGACCTTGCTGATGTGTGAGGTCAGAGAGATAGGTCTATAGTTCTTGGCTTCCGCTCTGCTACCTCCTTTATGAATGGGGCATATTTTACCTTCCTTCAGTTTTCCTGGAAGTTTGCCAGCTGCAAGGAAGCTCTGAAAGAGGAACTGCAGTGGTCTTGCTAGGACTCTCTTACATGCTTTTAGGAGGATTGCCGGGAATCCATCGGGGCCAGTAGCTGAGTCTGTTTTCATTTCATCTATAGCCTTGGTTACATCGTCTTCCTTTATATCGATGTAATCTATCGTCGCCGCCTCTGATTTTATATCTGCAGTGGTACTGCAGATATATATATATATATATATATACATATATATATATATAATATATATATATATAATATATGTATATATATATATATATATATACACATGTACATACATATATATACACATGTACATACATATATATACACATGTACATACATATATATATATATATATATTATATATATATATATATGTATGTACATGTGTATATATATATATACATATATGTATGTATATATATATATATATATATACATATATGTATATATATATACACATGTACATACATATATACACACATGTACATACATATATATACACATGTACATACATACATATATATATATATATATACACATATATGTATATATATATATATATACACATGTACATACGATGATATATATATATATATATACGTATATGTATAGCTTTATATTTAAGAGATGAGGAATTATGTATATTATTTGCAATATTTTCATTTGACGAATATTTGTCCTCATCTTGTTTGTTGCTAAAAACACTTTATTTCATGTTCCAATTCACTAAGCTGCAGAAATGAGTTACAACATCACTAGTGCCAAGCGTACTGGCCTTTGCCTTACCCTTGGATAACATCAATGGTGTGGAGAAGGGAGGCTGGTATGCATGGACAATTGCTGGTCTTCCATAAACAATTTTGCCTTGGCTTGTTCCTCAGAAGAGAACTTTCTAGGAGCAATCCCCCAAAAGGAGCCAGTTTTAAAATTATCTATGCCAATGTCTTTCAATAAACAGAAAATGATATATTTAGTGTTGCACTAAGTATTAGAGTCAATATAATGAACTTTAAAGAACCTTGAAAACAGTGCCATAAAACATTTGCATTCAAAGAGTGAAACAAATAAATGAATAATTGATATGTATATTAATATTGTATATATTGTATTTTCAGTTTTATGTTACGGCCACAGACAAAGGAAATCCACCACTTTCAGCTACTAACAAAGCAACTGTAATCTTGAAAATAATAAGGAACGATCATTCACCAGTTTTTCATGCAACTCCTTATCAAGTTACTGTATCTGTTTCTCATGCAGTCAATAGTTTCCTGTTTCGAGTAAATGCAACTGATGAGGATATTGGTGTAAGTAATCTTACAAACATTTGATGACTTTCATAGGTATTTCAATTATAAATTTGAATTACGATGGGTTTTCTAAAAATATATTGTTATAATAATAATAATAATAATAATAATAATAATAATAATAATGTACAACACTAAGTACAAAACCAAATATATGGCACTCTAGGCATAACACCAACACGAACTTCCAACTTGTTGTCTCTTGAGGTCTCTGGGTGAGACTCGGAGCCAACTTGTGCAAATGTAAAGCAAAAGTCAAACATAGAATACTAATAATAATAATAATAATAATAATAATAATGATAATGAAATTATTGTATACAGTGCTCAGGTGCACCACAACTTGTCAAAAGTACATATAAAGCATATGCAGTAATGTACAAATGTCTGGGAAGTGAACAGTATATGAGTCAGATACATGTTTGCACGTGTATGGAGGAGAGAAAATCATGATACCTTATTGTTGTTGTCTGAATGAAGAAAGGTACAGTCAGTTTTTGTGGGACTTGAATACATAATTATTGCAAACATTGAATCTGCAATGATATGTGAAACATTATTTTGGAAAGATGTAGTTAATTGGATAAAAAATTTCCAGACTATCTGTGCTGGTGACAGATCCATGCCAGTACTTCATAAAAGGCACCCACTACACCCTATAGAATGGTTGGCATTAAGAAGGGCATCCAGATGTAGAAAGCAAGACAAAAAGATTGGAGCCTGGTGCAGCTCTCTTGGCTTACCAGTTCCAGTCAAACCGTCTAACCTATGCAAGCATGGGAAATGGATGCTAAATGATGACGATGATAATAGAAAATTTGTCGATATTTACTGAAATCTGCGATATATTTTAGTCTGTTAGATCCTCAATCATCATGAGATGTCTTACTCCTGGAAGTGTCCAAAATACCAAACTAGGACTGACCTAGGAATCGTTTTCTCTAAACTAAGGGCATATGGGTCACTATGTTTTGTTGCTGCTTTGCCTTGGCCTCAGTCTCTAAAAGCTGGTAGACACTATTATAGTCTTGCCTCATTCAGTGATATATCTCAGCTAAGCTAAGACCTGCTTTGAGCTATTACTTCACTCATTCTCTCCATGAGGCAGAGTTATATCAATCTTCTCTTTGCTTGCTCTGAGACAATTTACTCATCATGACATATCCCTTCCAAATTTGTTTCTCTGGTTGGGCTATGAGTATTGGATGTGACATTTACAAAGCTGTGAATTGTTATTTTTATTGCTAGGAAGTTAACAAAGTCGTTCCCATTCATTTATAATCACAGAAGCATCATTATATTTTAGTTTCAAAAAGTTAATGCTTTGTTTTAGAATATTTTTGTTCATGTTGTTTATAATTTTGTTCATTTTCCATTTGTTTTTTTGGATGGTGGGGAATATCTTATTAACATTTAGTCTTGGACATTAGTTAACAAAAAATACTCAAAAATGTATTTTCTTTTGTACCCGATGGCTGACAAAGTATTAATTAAAAACTGTTAATATCATCTGTAAAGACAGATGAAATTCCACTAAGCATTTTGCCTGGCATGCAAACAAATCTGCCAGCTCATCATCTCAAATAAAATAAATATTAATAAATAAAATAATTTGTATTATTGATATTGTTATGTTTTGAAATTATTGATATTTTTCAAATTTTTTTTTGTACTGAGATGTTTCTTTGTTTTTCAATAGGCATTTGGTTCAATCAAATATAGTATATTTGGTGATAATGATGCCAAAAATATGTTTTCTATCAATTCCAATACTGGTGTAATTAACCTGAGAAATTCCCTGAGCCTGTCTACTAATGATAAATACACGGTAAGCAAGAAATACTCTTTTGATTATTAGGTTTCTATTGAGCAAAGAAAAAGTTTTAATATTGGAACAATGGTTCATCGCCAATGAATTGAAACCATACATTCATAACGTAAATTAGTTTGCATTAGTGAAGAAAATATACTTCGATGATTTTCCTAAATTAGCAGGCAAACAGCTATGAGCTTCACTCTTCTGATCAGCCAGATCTAGCCTCTCATACCTACCCTACTATGTCATTTAAAAAATAAACAATCACATCATTGAAGCTACAAGATAATACACAACTAAGTCAAAACAATGTGAATAAATAAGCTTTACATTTCTCTAAGTAATCTGAAGGCTAAAGGGAGAGGAATTGTCTCATGCAGGGGCTAGCAGTATACAATTTGGATTGCATTGAGCTAACTCATTAAAAAGCTTATTGATTTAAAAATGTAATTGTTGAAAAAGATTAATAAGAAATGTGATTATTTTTTTAAGTTGTTGTAAGTAATGATCTCTCTGTGAATGAAAACATTTCTCTTCTCTTGAATTAGATTTGGGTGAAAGCTGAAGATCAAGGATTTCCATCAAACATGGCACTTACTCCAGTAACAGTAAATGTCAATAGAAATATGAACACACCTGGATGGACTCGCCAGAACTATACAGAAAATGTTCTTGAAATTACTCTCCCAAATACAGTATTACTGCAACTTCATGCATTTGACTTTGATAATCAGGTAGGCAGTAAATAAGTTTCTTTTGATAAATGCTGTGTGAAATTTAATTGCTTAATACGTTCTGATATTTTTATTTGAAGAAACATATGTCACATCACATCACACATCACATCACATACATACATGTATACATTCATACATACATACATACATACTACATACATACATACATACATACATACATACATACATACATACATACATACATA
>NC_043001.1:29610662-29613916 GCF_006345805.1 Octopus sinensis | reverse complement strand
ATGCCAAAATAGGTTTTCTATCAATTCCAATACTGGTGTAATTAACCTGAAATTCCCTGAGCCTGTCTACTAATGATAAATACACGGTAAGCAAGAAATACTCTTTTGATTATTAGGTTTCTATTGAGCAAAGAAAAAAAGTTTTATATGGAACAATGGTTCATCGCCATTGAATTGAAACCATACATTCATAAAGTAAATTAGTTTGCATTAGTGAAGAAATATACTTCGATGATTTTCCTAAATTAGCAGGCAAACAGCTATGAGCTTCACTCTTCTGATCAGCCAGATCTA
Organism: Octopus sinensis; assembly: GCF_006345805.1. NCBI lineage: Eukaryota > Metazoa > Mollusca > Cephalopoda > Octopoda > Octopodidae > Octopus > Octopus sinensis. The sequence continues at coordinate 29,613,622 of NC_043001.1, read as the reverse complement.
GCCTCTCATACCTACCCTACTATGTCATTTAAAAAATAAACAATCACCAATCATTGAAGCTACAAGATAATACACAACTAAGTCAAACACATGTGTGAATAAATAAGCTTTACATTTCTCTAAGTAATCTGAAGGCTAAAGGGAGAGGAATGTCTCATGCAGGGGCTAGCAGTAACAATTTGGATTGCATTGAGCTAACTCATTAAAAGCTTATTGATTTAAAAATGTAATTGTTGAAAAAGATTAATAAGAAATGTGATTATTTTTTTAAGGTGTTGTAAGTAATGATCTCTCTGTGAATGAAAACATTTCTCTTCTCTTGAATTAGATGGGGGTGAAAGCTGAAGATCAAGGATTTCCATCAAAAATGGCACTTACTCCAGTAACAGTAAATGTCAATAGAAATATGAAACACCGGATGGACTCGCCAGAACTATACAGAAAATGTTCTTGAAATTATCCCAAATACAGTATTACTGCCAACTTCATGCATTTGACTTTGATAATCAGGTAGGCAGTAAATAAGTTTCTTTTGATAAATGCTGTGTGAAATTTAATTGCTTAATACGTTCTGATATTTTTATTTGAAGAAACATATGTCACATCACATCACATCACATCACATACATACATGTATACATTCATACATACATACATACATACATACATACATACATACATACATACATACATACATACATACATACATACATACATACATACATACATACATACATACATACATACATTCATACATACATACATACATACATACATACATACATACAAATATATACATGTATGTCTGTATATGTGTGTTGAGTATTTGTATATATGTGCATATATAAAATGTACATAAATGTATATATGATATATGTATATAAATATATACATATATACATACAAACATACATCTATCTGCCTATGTAAGTATGTATGTATGTATGAATGAATGTATGCATGTATGTACTGTTTATTAAAGCCAAAAGATTTTTTCGGCTTTAATAAATAGTATATTACTCTACCTTTGGTGTTTGAGTACTGTTTCTCACTCTTGTTTTGCATTTATTGTTATTATGTGTTGTGTGTGTGTGTGGTGTATATTATTACACACACACACACACATATATATATATAACATATATATACTTATATACATCCATATAATATATATATATATAGATATATATATATATTATATATATATCTATATATATATATAATATATATATATTATACTATATATATATTATAAATATATATACATATATATATATCTATATATATATATATACATATATATATATATATATATATATATATATATACATATATATATATATTATATATATATATATATATATATATATATATATAATATAATCTATATATATATATATATATATACATATTATATTACATATATATATATATATATAATCTATATATATAACAATATATATATTATAAATATATATATATACATAATATATACATATATATATTATATATATATATATATACATATATATAATATACATATATATATACATATATATATCTATATATAACAATATATATATATATATACATATATATATATATAATATATACATATATACATTATATATATATATATATAATTATATATATATATATATACTATATATATATACAGATATATAATATATATATATAATATATATATATATACATATATATATATATATACTATATATATATATTATATATATACATATATATATATAATTATATACATATTATTATACATATATATACATATATATATATATATATATATATACCCTATATATACTATATATAATATATATATATAACATATATATATATTATCTATAGACATATATATATAAAAGCCGTGGACATGAGATGAATGAGGCCAAAAAAAAAGAGGAAAACTGAAGCTAAAACTCAGACAAAGAAGCCAAGGGACAAGGCAGCCAGGGACAGAGGCAAACCTAACGGTCCATATGCCAAAAAGGATGGAAACAAGCAGCGCACACGGTATGTAGGTTCTACTGAAAGGTGCCTGCGGCATGGAGAGGAAGGTGCAGGCTGCCGCTTTGCACATCCGGGACCCTGGCCACAGAAAACAACCACGAAGGAAATGGGATGGACCAGGCATCACCTGCCCCAAAACGGAGGTACGCAGATGTGGTGCGTACCACAAACCACCAACGTGTTGTTGAAAGGGCAGCTGCTGAGCAGAATCTTTTTTGTGCATGGCACAAAAGATTGTACAGCAGCTAACCTGGCTCCATCAGGCTCAGGCTCGCAGATGGAACTGCCCACAGTTCACAAGACCGCCACAGCAGATGGACCCAGGTGTGGACAACGCCGGCAACAGCATACACCTCACCTCGATGCTCCTACTGAACATCAGAGGTTTACTAACACACAGTAACAGGACAAAAGTCCCGTTCCTGAGAGACTTTGTCGCATGCAATCAAGCCTTATGCATGGCACTCACAGAAACGCATCTGAAACCGGACATAGCAGATGCGGAATTACACATACCACAGTATGTTGTACTAGACCGACAGGAAAGAAAGGAGTCATGAGAGTTGCTATGTACATCCGTGGGGACTCCCACCCCAGGTCCTTTGTCATACTCAAAACCGGTGTGTGGACCACACTAATTGTACACATAAGGCAACTTGATGTAGTTGTGTGTGCTACATATCGCCCTCCAGATGCCCCAAGTCATATGGCAAGTTCGAGGACTGCCTTTTAAAAATAGAAGAAGTTCTAACCACATTAGAACAACACATAAGTGTACTTCTCATGGGAGACTTCAATCTAACCGAATGTCAGATGGCCCGAGGGCCTTTCTCTCCCAGGAATGACAAGATGTGAACGTGGACAGGCGAGGTCCCTCCTGAACCTCACCAACACCCTGTACATGGAGCAAGTAATAC
>NC_043001.1:29590662-29603162 GCF_006345805.1 Octopus sinensis | reverse complement strand
ATCAATGCGAAGTGCATTGTGACCAGCGATATGTAGCAACATCTGATAGCCTGGTTGGTCATGGTGATCACGGTGATATATATATGTATATTTATATGAAAGAAGCTCATTTTATATATATGTATATATATACACACGCACACAATGAGCTATCATTTTCCACCTACCAAATCAACTCACAAAGCTTTGGTTAGCCCAGGGCTATAATAAAAGACACTTGCCCAAGATGCCCCACTGTGGAACTGAACTCAAGACATCATCATTGAGAGCAAGCTTCTTAACTACACAGTCATACCTGCACCTACACACACTCACACACACACACACATACATGCATGCGCACACACGCACGCACGCACGCACACACACACACACACACACAATAAAAGGAAACAAATGTGTCATATAGTATTGTTACACTTGTTTTGTTAAGTGTCTGTATTGTGACATAATCATGGTTACAATCAGGTATGCAGTATGTGCAATGTTCATAGGCTTACAGAATATGCTGTACAACTTCCAACACATCAGAATTACCAACATTTGATAAATGCAAAATGAGTTGACCTATAGCCTATCAATCACGAAGGTAGTTAGCAAAATGAGGCTGTAAATTAAAGAAAGGTTAAAGGCATTTCTATTCTAAAGATGTCATTAAACAGTAACATTGCTCATAAAGGCTGGTAGTGGCAAAATATACTTGTATACCAGCAGATAGCAGATGACATTTGACCCTATCATGATGAGTTCGAACACAGTTGCCAACGTTGTTCTAAAAGAATATTTACTGTGCTTTATTGTTATATTTTTTACATGTGTATATGTGTGTATGTGATAGATATTAAATGATGATGATGATGATGTGTTATTAATTGGTATGTTGTTTAGGCCGAAGTTACAGTTGCTGACAAAGGAAACCCACCAAAAGTTAATCTTCAGAAGGCGTACATAACAATTAATGTAATTCAAAATGAGAATTCACCATACTTTGTAAATGAGCCATACAAAAAAACACTGGGAAAAGTCATATCGGTGAACCAATTAATTTACACAGTAACAGCTAGAGATAACGACAAGGTAAATATTGTTTGACTTATGAATTCATATTTTGGGAAATGTTTTATTTCTATTCATGATAGTATAGAATTTTTGGTGTTAGTATGAAGACTGTAATACGATGTGTTTTGTTATTGAAGATCACTGAATAGAATAAGTTCGTTATTGTATTATTTATAACAGAAAAATATACCACAAGTTTTCTCAAACTGAGGCATTTTCATTCCCAGGCATGGTGACAGGAAAGAATATATAGTTATATTTAAGAAGTTTTGTAATTCAGAACTTATAAGAAAGTTCATATTTTATAAAATCGTTTTCAGGATAAAAGTAGTTTATTAATTAAAGATAACTTTTTCTCATAAGCATACGAAAAACTTTATTAATCTAGTTATTCTACAATACACTATGAAGTTCTATTTAAAAAAAGATATATTATTTTTGTATGTGGTACATGCATTTCCTAGGATGCAGAGCATAAATAATGTTGGGATTTACTATTGTGGAATGACTGCAAAAAAAGTTATATAAGTTTGAGATTTTATAGATTTTAAACCAAACTGTACATTTAAATTTATTGAATGAACACGTATTAAGTATTACAGTTAAAGAAATATTCTAGTTAAAGTAAATCATTACATAATGAAGATGTTTGAGATAGTTTAGATGGAGTTTCTGTATTTACTTGAGAAAACTAAATGCTAAGTCTTTTAAAAGAGATATTTCCTAATTGTATTATTTTTATAAGTTTAACAGAAACAGTTATTTAGTTACTATTAGGTATCAATTATAGATTAAACTCTCTTACTTTTTTTTTTTTCGTTATACTTATTTTAATTCTTCTTACGCCCTTTTAAAGCCTAACCAGGGTCATGGCCTGGTTTTCCAGTTTCTATGGTGTATGTGTTCCCCAGCTGGACGTCACACCAGTCCATTGCAGCGTTACTCATTTTTGCCAGCTGAGTGGATTGGAGCAATGTGAAATGAAGTGTTTTGCTCAAGAACACAACACGTTGTCCGGTCCAGGAATTGAAACCACAATCTTACAATCTTTTAGCTAATGTCATTTCTAGCATTAATCATTTGTGAAAGAACATGAAGTCTCTTTTAATGACTGGTCTTTTATAATTCACTTTTATAAAGCTATTGGCTTATTATGGTAAATATTTTAAAAGAAAATTATTTGTCTTTGTATTCATTTAGTATTTTCTCTGCAACATTGTGAACATGGTAATAAAAATTAATTCAGTTTTGAAGAAGCTTCAAAATTAGTTAGAAAGCAGTGTAAGCATTCCTTGTGATATTACTTTACAGAGAGATTTTGTTTTTACTTATTTTATATTTGATTTTAATATTGCTGAAATTTTCTCTGCTAGGACACTCCCTTAAACCAGATCACATATAGTATTGTTGGTGATGATTCTGCACCTTTGTATTTCAAAATTGATCCTACGACTGGTCAAATAACTCTGAAAAACATTCCTTCTGGTACTGAAAATATATTCAAGGTAAGTACTTGAGTAAATTGTATATGTTTTTACTTTTTTCACGAGAAAAATTAATTTCAGCAAAATAATAGATAGCAGTAAATAAAATCATTTGCAGCTCTCATTCAAATTTAACCAAAACGTATGTTTCTATCCCAGAAAAATAACCCTTCCAAATCTTTATTTCTCACTGAATTACACTCACTTTTGATATTTCTAAGGTGACATAAAACTCAGTGTTTATCTATTACAATATTTCTCTTCATTCTGTAACCATTAATATGTTTTAAAATCCTATCTACTTTTTACATAATATACAAACAATCACTTAAAAGTTCAAATAATTTGATATAAAGCTCTAACAACATTTGTGTTTTATAAAAGTAGCAGTCAAGTACTGGGGTCAATGGTATTGAATTATCCATTCCCTTCTAAACTGCTGACCTTTGTGCCTAAATTAGAAGCCCCTATAGCCTAATGTTAAATTTCTTTCAACCACCTGAAGATTTTGAAATTTTCAACAGATTATTTTCAAAAAATGTAGCTCTGATATAGTTTTGTATGCTGATGACAAAAATCACATTAATCATCATAATCATCATCGTTTAACGTCCATTTTCCATGCTAGCATGGGTTGGACGGTTTGACCGAGATCTGGGAAGCCAGGAGGCTGTACCAGGCTCCAGTCTGATCTGGCAGTGTTTCTACAGCTGGATGCCCTTCCTAACGCCAACCACTCCGTGAGTGTAAGTGTATTGGGTGCTTTTTACGTGCCACCGGCACAGGTGCCAAGGGAGGCTGGCGATGGCCACGATCAGTTGGTGCTTTTTACATGCTACTGGCATGGAAGCCAGTCAAGGCGGCACTGGCATCGGCCATGTTCGGACGGTGCTTTTTACGTGCCACCAGCACAGGTATCACAACTACAATTTCCATTTGATTTTTATTTGATGTTGATGTACTTGACTCAATAGGTCTCCTCAAGCACAGCAGGTTTTCTAAAAATTAATGGTGAAAAGATTACAAATATTTCAAGTTATGTAATTTCAATCAATCAAATGCATTCATTGGAAACATATTGTCTACATAAATCAGCAAAGACAGAGATAAGACAATGAAGAAGAAAATTTTTCTTGGTCTCATGAACTGAAAGAAATAGCAACCAAATCTTCCTTAAACCACACCAAAATATGAAAAAAATTAAACAGAAAGAAGCAGAAAGGCTGACATATTTTATGATGTGTTTGAGGGTGCTTTTTTAACATTCATAATTAACGCACCAATGCATCATAATATGGTGCTAAATTCACAGTGACAGTGAATATGTTTAATATGTGTAATCCATTACCATAATGCCAGGCATGTGTTTGTCATTAATATATACAATTAAGGTGGCGAGCTGGCAGAATCGTTAGTATGCCACGTGAAATACTTAGTGGTATTTCATCTGCTGCTATGTTCTGAGTTCAAATTCTGCTGCAGTTGACTTTACCTTTCATCCTTTCGGGGTTGATTAAATAAGTACCAGTGACACACTGGGGGTCAATGTAATCAACTTAATCCCTTCCCCAAATCTGAGGCCTTGTGCTTCTAGTAGAAAGGATTAATATATACAATTTGTTTATGATTACATATAATTAGATATTTAGTGTCACTGTGAATTTAGGGCCATATTATGATGCCTTGGTACTCTATGAATGAAAAAAAACCAATACCCCAATTACATCATATGTGTCATCCTTTTTTTTATTTACATTATGGTGTAGTTTAAAGAAGATTTGGCTGCTATTTCTAGCAGTTCGGAGGAACATATACAGTTTTTAACATTATTTTATCTTTGTCTTTGCTTATTTCCAAGACATCAGACACTCTGACCTATGATATGTTCACAAAAAACACATTCAATCGGCTAAAATCACATTACTTTGAATACTTCTAATTTCTTCATTATTAATTTCTAGAAAAATTTGAATGTGATTTTTGTCATCAGCATACAAAACTACATCAGCACTACATTTAAAAAAAAATAATGTGGTGAAAATTTCAGAATCTAGTTTAACTAGATCCACCATTATTATTGACTCTTGTAGTGCAAGGATATCTTTTTGATTCTCCCTTTGAAACATTTTATTTCAAGTACTATCAAATGAAATTTTTGTTTCGAGTACTTGTAAAGAGAACTGTGATTGCCTAAAGAGAGGCTGCCCCGGATAGTAGTAGTGATCAGCAGAAAAAAGAGGCTTGTTTCGCAAACTCTTAAAATCTTGTTTGCACATATCACATTTTTAAACCTAAAATAGCTGCCATATATAATTTATGTTACATAATAAAGCACTACAAAAAATGCACAAGAACAAAATACACAAATGTGCAAGATAAAGAAGTAAATAACTGTGAACAGTTAATTCAAGAAAATATCCCAAATACTCAAAAAATATATTGGGAGAATGTTTTCTTAATTAATTTCTTAACCACCTAGAGATAATAAATAATGATAATTTCATATAATTTTCCATTTGTTTTAATACTCTTCTACTTGAACTCAAATTTTTAAAAAATTACTTTCTATATTCTCTTTTCAGATCCGTGTCCGAGCTAGTGATGGTGGTATTCCACCTCGATCCAATGAAACAGTTGTAGAGATCGTTAAGTCTAGTTCTAATGAGAAAGCACCATCATTTACTCCTGACACCATAACCATAACTATTGCAGAAACGCAACCTCTTGGTGTAGTTATAGTACAAGTAAATGCTACTGATGATGACATTTCTGTAAGTAATTCTCAGTTTGATATCATAATATTTTGCACATGAGCTCATAGTTGTGCACACAAGTGCACATACAAGTTGTTTGATTGGCAGCAGTACAGAAGCCCATCAAGTGGACCATACTTGTAATTCAAGATTTACAACCTTGCTACACATTGTACAACACTAATTCTATCTCAGAATTACATTAACCTTTTCGTTACCAGCCTGGCTGAAACCGGTTCTGGCTCTGAGTACAAATGTCCTGTTTTCATAAGTTTTGAATTAAAATCTTCCACTAAACCTTAGTCACAATTTATGTTCCTAACACTAGCTGAATGATAACTAAGTTATTTTACTAAATTCTTTGTTATATTTAAAGTAATTGAAAGAAACACAGAGCATCTCAAAATAAATACAGTAACGAAAGGGTTAAGGATGTACATGTTAGTGGAATTTTCACTCACTTACACAAGAATTGAGGAGCAGGTAATCCAGTTGATTGAACAAATGAATCCTCATTGTCAAATAATAGAGGTCCACCACCATATTTAAATCGTTGTTGACATCATCGTTACTGCTACAGTCACCATCATCGTTGTTGCATTAACATTCATTTTTTCATGTTTGTAACAGGTCAAACATGCAGATTTTCCACAGTGCAATGCTCTTTCGGTGGCTTAACCTCTCTTGTTTCAGAGCAAAATTATATTTCCCCATGGCCAGACATGTTTTCACAGAAGATTGGAAATGAACAACATCACTTAATCACTTATATGAATGGTGATGCTCATTCACAGCTATCACACAATGTCAAAACAAAGAGAAACAAACATACACATGAACACACACATTCATACATACATATATAACTCCATCCATCCATACATACATAGGTACATACATACATTGCTGAGACCCCCTTCGGTTATGACTGACCATTGGATTGCACCTAGAAAGTTACCCTCCCAGGTACAAGCCCGGGCAAGGTTGTTTATGGAAGACCAGCAGTCGCTCATTCATACTGGCCTCCTCTCTTCACGCCACCGATATTATCCAAAGGAAAGACAAAGGCTGATGCAGCTTGGCACCAGTGATGTTGCAACTCATTTCTACAGCTGAGTGAACTGGAGCAACATGAAATAAAGTGTCTTGCTTAAGAACACAACACACAGCCTGGTCTGGGATTTGAACTCACAACCTTACGATCATAAGCTCAACACTCTAACCACTGTGACATGCACCTTCACATACATACATTTATACATACATACATACATCCATACACACACACACACACGTACATACATACATACACACATACATACACACATACATACATTCACACATACATATATACACACATACATACACAAACATACATACATACACATATACATTCATACATACATACATACACACACATACATACATACACACACATACACACATACTTACATACAAACATACATACACACATATATACATACACACACACATACATACATATATACATACACACATACATACACACACATACATACATACACATATACATTCATACATACATACATACACACACACACACATACATACATATATACATACATACATGCATACATCAGTATCAGTATCAGTTCCTCTTGTAGGATTGAGTACATTGGGCAGTAAGTTGATTCCACTAGATTCTGTTGACTGTAGTTTTCTCTAGTTTTCTCTAGACCCAGCCCTTATGTTGGTTATGAATGTTCTGCATCATATACATCTTTGTCTTCCTTTATTTCTTTGTGGTGTCTACTTGAAAGCTGTTTTAGAATGGTGCTATTATGGCAGCCTAAGTATGTGAGCAGCTAGTTTCACACTTTGTCTTGTGACGATTTATCTAAAGTAGTCTTGCATTGGCTCTCTTTAGAACGGCTTCATTGATTATGAGGCCTTGGCAGTTTGTTTGGAAAATACTTCCCAAGCATCCTTGGTGGAGCACATCTAGCTTTCTGTTGATGCTCACAGTGCTCAGTAGTTTGGCAAAAGAGACTGATAGAATAAGTACCAAGTTTTAAAAAAAGCCCTGGGGTTGATTTGTTTGACTAAAGCCCTTCGAAGTGGTACCCCAGCATGGCCACAGTCAAAACTGATGGAAAATAGTAAAAGATAAAAGATATTGTATGACCTTATATAAGTTGTTTAATGATCCTGCAATATTTTTCCCCCCAAAATATTATAGAATCATTTAATAAAGATAATGCAATATTTTTCCCCAAAAATATTATAGAATCGTTTAATAAAGATAATGCAATATTTCCCCCCCAATATATTATAGAATCATTTAATAAATATAATGCAATTATTTCTTATCTTTGCAATGGCGATGAGCTGGCAGAATCCTTAGAATACTTGGCGAAATGCTCGGTAACTTTTTTGTCCATTTTTATGTTCTGAGTTCAAATTCTGCTGAGGCTGACTTTGCCTTTCATCCTTTCAGGATTGATAAACTAAGTACAAGTTGAACACTGGAGTTGATGTGAATGACTTGGCTCCTCTTCTAAAATTGCTGGCCTTGTGCCAAAATTTAAAATCAATATTTTTATCTTTGATTATATTCTTCCCATTACTCTTTACTCTTTACTCTTTTACTTGTTTCAGTCATTTGACTGTGGCCATGCTGGAGCACCGCCTTTAGTTGAGCAAATCGAACCCAGGACTTATTCTTTATAAGCCCAGTACTTATTCTATCGGTCTCTTTTGCCAAACCGCTAAGTGCCAGGGACGTAAACACACCTGCATCGGTTGTCAAGCAATGCTAGGGGGAAAAACACAGACACACAAACACACACACACACACACATATATATATATACATATATATGACAAGCTTCTTTCAGTTTCCGTCTACCAAAGATGCCACACAGTGGGACTGAACCCGGAACCATGTGGTTGGTTAGCAAGCTACTTACCACACAGCCACTCCTGTGCCTATTACCTTACATGTTTTGTATAATCTTTCACTCACATTACTAAAAGGTTTTTCAAACATTCATCTAATTTACACATCTTGCAATGCTTCAAACAAATTCCAGTACTCATCATTTGCTTCAATGATGATTTGGGTAGTCAATCAATTGAATTTCTTAGCCATTGAATAAGCATGTAATTCCACTATCATTCTACTATCATGAGTGTCTTTCACATAATATTCTTGTTGGACATCCAGCCTAGAATTTAAAAATGAAGCACAAATGAGATGCAGTCGCTCAACCTGTCTCGGTGAGCATTAGCCATGATAATCTGTCCAACCCATGCCAACATGGACAACAGACATAAAACAATGAGGATGATAGATAATGATGAATCCATCTGATGAGCTTCTATACAATTTGCATTTACTCATTTTTACTCACAAATTATGGGCTGACTCAAGGCTATAAAAAGTGATATTTGCTAAAGATGTCGGGCAACAGAATCGAATCAAAGACCTTATTGTTATGAAGGGAACTTCTTACAGTTTAGCCATACTGTACCTATTCATAAAAACATATATTGGGTTGGTGCATAATTATTGCAGCTTTTTTTCAACAAATTTTACTCAACAAAAGCAATAACAACATTTAACAAAAACATCTTTAAATGATTATTCCGACCATCTGCCAAGCAAATGGGAAGCAGTAATTGAAGTAGATGGTGAATATGCTCCAGAATAATCATTTAAAGATGTTTTTGTTACATGTCGCTATTGTTTTTGTTGAATAAAATTTGTTGAAAAAAGCCTCAATAATTATGCACCAACCCAATATGAATACATATACATATATGCAGAATACTTGTGCATCAGACACGATGCTTTTAGGTGCCTATTTAGGGGCGTTGTGCATTTTGAGAGCTAAATCTTCTCTTGTATTTGAAAAGAAAAAACTTTTCAAGACTTGGCAAAAGCAGCGACAGGCTTGAGAAGTCTTTAGATAAATATTGCATGCACATGTGTGTGTGTGTGTGTGTGTGTAGGAATAGAGAGTGAGAGAGAGGCGGATGGAGAGAGAAACATAGACATGTTTTTTCAAGCATGCATGAATGTATTTTTATTTGTTGATTTTTACATATACTTACTTCTTCTTCTTCTTCTTTACAGGCTCCTGACAATCTGTTGACCTATTCTTTAGTAGGTGGTTCTTTAGAACAACAATGTTTCTTCTTAGAACCAAGTAAAGGAAGCATTATGGCACGCAGATCCCTAATGTATAGCCCATGTAACCAAACAAGCTACAAGGTACGTAATCCTTTTGCTTTTCCCCCAAAGTGACATGTTGTGGGTTTCGACATCAAAAAGTAATCTTTTTAGATATTTTATTTAGTTTCTCATTTTGTTATGAACAAAAATCATTCCAGATTTATTATATGTTATATCTCTAAGGCAGCGAGCTGGCAGAATCATTAGCATGCAAAGCAAAATGCTTAGCGGTATTTCGTCAGTCGCTACGTTCTGAGTTCAAATTCTGCTGAGGTTGACTTTGCCTTTCATCCTTTCAGGGTCGATAAATTGAATACCAGTTGAGTACTGGAGTCGATGTAATTGACTGTCCGCCTCCCCACAAAATCCAGGCCATGTGCCTATAGTAGAAAGGATTATATGTTATATCTCTGCAGTGAGCAGTAAATTAAGTAGAAAATTTACATTGGAAAAACCAATCAAATTTCAGAGAACTTTTATATTGATTATCATTGTTAATTTCAAAATGATGTCATTGTACACTGATCTACTGTTATCAATCTATTGTTTTCAGGTACAAGTCACAGCAAAGGATAATGGAGTCCCTCAGTGGACCAGCAATATACTTACTGTAAATATTTTGGTTCGAAAGAATAACAATAAACCAGTCTTTACCAATTTGCCAAGCAACATGGAGCTTCCTGTAACTAAAGTAGTTGGTAGTAATGTACTTAGAGTTACCGCTATAGACAGAGACACTCAGGTAAGTAATAAATCATTGTTTTTAGATTGCCTCTATCTCTGAAATAGATATTATCTATTGTGACTTATTGGAGTGATATCTTTTATCTTTGCATACAGATGTATAATTACTCTGTTTTAGCCAAATTACACAATTAGCTGTTGAACAGAACATTTCTGGATATTCACTACAGATCAAATCACTAGAATTTAAAACTAATATCTACAACATTTAACTTTATATGTTATAATTATTACTGGTCTTACAAAATCTTCAAGCTTTATACCTCTTGTTTTCAAAGTGTAATATACTTCATAACTTACTTAATATGGTTTATGATAATCTATATGTGCTGTTAAATTTTGTAGTAGAATTAATTCCAGACAAAGAGTACAAATTTAATAGCATTCTGAAGTCAAATTTCCAGAAAAACATTATTTCTCCTACTTCAGTTAGGTTATAATTGCATGGCTTTCTATTAATTGCAATGACAAGCGTCCCAGATGAATCGATCAATGAAACAGCTTGCGCGTGAAATTAACATACAAGTGGCTGAGGACCTCACAGATATGTGTACCCTTAATATAGTTCTCAAGGAGATTCAGCATGACACAGAGTTGGACAAAGCTGGACCATTAAATTACAAGTACAGCTCGCTTTTGCTAGCTGAGTGGACTGGAGCAATTAGAGCCAAAGTGCCTTCAGCCTGGTTTGTACAGTGTTGAAATGTAGTCATAAGGCGCATATTGACATCTATTGTAATGCTCATTTTCCTTGCAATAAAATTATTAAAAGGTATTTAAATATTGCATAAGATAATTTTAAAGGTTTATTTAGAATATCTAAATACAGAGAGTTATATAGATAAGAATAGAGAAATGTATTGTATGAACATTATCGTATGTATGAACAGAATTTTAGTATATACAATGTTTTTAGCGTTTTTCTTTGGAGCATATATGAAAAGTCTCTGTGGGTTTCCTACTCTGAGACAACCTATAAAGAATTAACCATGTGAGAAACAGCCTTCTTCTAGATGGAGACCAACAAACTGCAGTGTTAGACCTTAGGACTTGTTAACGGTCTTTGCATTGCTGACTCTCGGTGGGAACTGCAATTATTTGAAAGGAAAAGGGACATTTGTTGGTATTAGTGGTATTCTAGGTATAAATACAATATCTCCCTTACCACATCCAGTGAGGATTTTTGCTTCGATAATGTGAGGCTGTAGATCAGTCACAACCATATGTGTACCATTGCACAATCTTGGCTGATCCAGAATTTTGAGAAGCATGATGACTGTGTTCTTCTTCAAGGTTGTGTGGTGGCATACCGGACGGTTCCAGACTGTTGAGGAATTCAACAGGATAATAAACAGCATCGTCCCCATCGCCCTAACTCCCTTTCTATCTGTCTCATGTATTTTTTTCTAGAAAGGAAAAGAGGTAGAGGTAGTGAGAGAGAGACACATATACAACCAGAGAGGGAGAGAGAGAGATAGTGAGAGAGATAGAGAGGTACATATAGACAAACCTGAGGTCTGGCGGTGACTTCAAAGGAATAAATGTAATGTATATACTTAGAGAAAGTTGGAGGTGGATTGAGTAATAGGTGGAGTATTTTTTCACTCTGCAAAATGCATCATGATGAAATAGATATTATGTGGATTGCTAGAAATAAGATCCAATACACCACCAACTGCTCCTCCCATTCCCTCTTCAGAAAATAAGTGCCCAGTTTTCTGTGAAATGGTCAAATTAATTTAAATGGCATGAAAATCCTGAAATATTATCAATTGTATTTAGTATTTTCAGCAATCAACATACAAAGAAAAAAATCTTTGCTTTTTTTAAGGATATATTTATATGTGTGTATATATATATACTTTTTTTAATCCGAGGGGAGGCAATGCGAGCAGCAACTAAAGGAACATTACAAAATCCACAGAAAGGTCAAACACATACATATATTCATATATTCATTTATATCTACAGAACAGATATAAAGCCTGACATTTAAAAATTTAGTAATATATAAATATATAAACATTTATATATATTTATATATATATAACCTGTAAGTTCCATAACATACGAAATTGAGATTTAAATACACTCAATAAATGTAAGCTAATATTAATATATATATATATATCATCATCATCATCATCATCGTTTAGCGTCCGTTTTCCATGCTAGCATGGGTTGGATGGGTCAACTGGGGTCTGTGAAGCTGGAAGGCTTCATCAGGCCCAGTCAGATCTGGCA
>NC_043001.1:29578162-29580662 GCF_006345805.1 Octopus sinensis | reverse complement strand
ATAAACACACACAACGCCCGGTCTGGGAATCAAAACCGTGATCCTCTGACCACGAGTCCGCTGCCCTAACCACTGGGCCATTGCACCTCCACATTACTAATAAGTCAATTATATTTTTTTTCTTTTAGGTAAACTAGAGCAAGTACAGTTATATACCTTGCTCAAGGGCTCAGTACAATGCTTAGCGAGTGAAAAGGAAATTGCAATCCTTTAGTCTGAGATTCAATACTACTATTAAGTTTCATAGCAATTATGTTACTCATTTACTCATTTACTTGTTTCAGTCATTTGACTGTGGCCATGCTAGAGCACTGCCTTTAATCGAGCAAATCGACCCCAGGACTTATTCTTTGTAAGCCTAGTACTTATTCTATCGGTCTCTTTTGCCAAACTGCTAAGTTACGGGGACGTAAACACACCAGCATCAGTTGTCAAGCGATGTTGCGGAGGACAAACACAGATACCCAAACATACACACATATATATATATACATATATACGACAGGCTTCTTTCAGTTTCCGTCTACCAAATCCACTCACAAGGCTTTGGTCGGCCCGAGGCTATAGTAGAAGACACTTGCCCAAAGTGCCACACAGTGGGACTGAACCCAGAACCATGTGGTTGGTTAGCAAGCTACTTACTACACAGCCACTCCTACGCTTAATTCATTGTTGCTAATTCATTTTATAAATCCCGAATTTATTTTATCTTTTATTTGTTCAGAACTTCCGCATGAGACATATAGATTTTTAGTTTTGACCAATTTCAAAATGTTCACATTGAAATTAAAATTTTCCTTGATAAATTTATATAAAAAACACTTGTTAAGTTATGTTCCTAACACAATCTTAATAAAAAAATGATTTATAATAGTCAATCGAAATTGATCAACATCCAAACGTGGCCGTTGCCAGCGCCGCCCCAACTGGACTTTGTGCCGGTGGCACGTAAAAAGCACCATCTGATCGTGGCCATTTGCCAGCTCATCTGGCACCTGTGTCAGTGGCACGTTAAAAAGCATCCACTACACTCACAGAGTGGTTGGCGTTAGGAAGGTCTTCCAGCCGTAGAAACATTGCCAGATCAGACTGGGCCTGGTGCAGCCTTCTGGCTTCCCAGATCCCAGTTGAACCATCTAACCCATGCTAGCATGGAAAGCGGATGCTAAACGATGATGATGATGATGAATTCCTTTGAATTCTTGATTATTTTTCACATTAATTTGAAACAGATAGATAGTCTAGAAATATTTCAAACACGAAAGATTTTGAAAGTGGTTTAATTATAGTATTTTGTTTTGTTTTTATTGATCATCTGTCTAATTAGGAAAGTCTCACTCACAACAGACTAAAACATTTTGCCCACATCGTCTCTGCACTCTAACTATTCTATTTCTACAATAACATTCTTTGCTGCTCTGTATTAGTTAGTTACATAGCCCCTTTAACAAGGCCCACTTGAGACAGGTATTCAAACTGAACATCAAGTCTCACTTGTCTCAGAAGGTCAGTGAAGGCAATATGATTAACGATGGCCTCAACATACAATCAGCCATTTGTCTCAACATTAATGTAGTCAACCATTGCCTCACATACAGTTAATTATTTGCCTCAAAATACAGTTACTAGTAAACTTAATGATTTTTACTCATTTTCCTATTTTGCTTTTATATAATTCTTAATAAATTGATATATCATGATCTTTTTTAGCTAAATATCCGTGTTCGCAATATTAACCCCAATTGTGATCAATTTGAAATACTGACAATCAACATAGAAAGAAACCAATTTGGACCTCAGTGGGGATCTCTTCCTCCATTTTTGGCTACTGTTTATGAAGACCATTCACTCAGAACACCAGTATATTCTCTAAGGGCAACAGATAACGATCAGGTATGTACACTTTGGTTGTTTTATTTTCATTTCAGGGATGTTTACCAAGAAGGTGTTTTTACAAGCTTCTTTTGTGGTTTACCTCAGGTCTGTCTTAATCCTGCATGTTTAATTATTAAAGGTGTTTCATCCAAAACTATTCCATCTTTTCAAGGTTTGTATTATCCAGTGTGTATTTATTACATAATGGAAAAGGTATTAAATTACCAATTCATACTTATAAGTTCATATCTACTTCAAGTGTTTCTTTCTAATAATCCACAACTTACTTCAGCTAATTGCAAAAGATAATTGATGATTTTGTTGTTGCTTATCCCCAGATGACCCCAAATTGAGCAGACTTATAGCCAAAGGTATTCTTGCCATTTTCACCCCATCTCTTTAGGAGTGTCAAGAACCACATTATCTATTGCATTCTTTCTTTCTTTAAGACAGATGTGAATTAAGGGATACTTGGCTGCTAATTCTAGCAAGTCAAGTGACCATATAGAGACTTCTGCATTGTCTTATAGAGCCTGACTCATTGGTTCTCAGTGAAGAATAGTTATGTCTTCTGGAAACGGTACATGTAATAGACTTAATATACATTACTAAAATGGAATTCATT
>NC_043001.1:29428162-29575662 GCF_006345805.1 Octopus sinensis | reverse complement strand
AGGCTGGCAACGGACGCGAACGGATGGTGCTTTTACGTGCCACCGACACGGTTGCCAGACAGAGCTGGCAAACGGCCATATATATATATATATAGGTGCGGGCATGGCTGTGTGCTAAGAAGCTTGGTTCCCAATCACATGGTTCAATGTTCAGTCCCACTGTGTGGCACCTTGGGCAAGTGTCTTCTCCTAGAAGTCTGTCCTATGTATGTATCCACACATCACCCTGAGATGTACTTGGACACACCATTAGTGATGTTTTGGATCTTTCAACATCAGACACCTCCACCAAAGTGACTCAGAACTGTCATTAGCTATCCTTAAATCCTTAGAAATGTTTTAGCCCAAAGGCCACGGCCATGCTGGGGCACCACTGATGATGAAATTATCACAGCCCATAAAGAACCCTGACAATATTACAAGCTTTTAGTGGGATCTAAGAGCAATATACATGTGGGCTGAACAAAGCAATATGCAGTTTAATGCTGGAAAATTTCAAGCACTGCACTATTAGCTTACAAATGCACCTCAGCCTGCATACACAGGACCTGAAGGCACTTCAATACTAAAACATTTCTAAGGATTTAAGGATAGCTAGTGACAGTTCTGAGTCACTTTGGTGGAGGTGTCTGATGTTGAAAGATCCAAAACATCACTAATGGTGTGTCCAAGTACATCTCAGGGTGATGTGTGGAAAGACAGTCTCACACATATAACATACATAAAACTCTGTTAGCACTGTAGGGAATCATCAACTGATTTTCAATAAATATAGACTTTGTACCTCATTTTGATTGCTCTTTACTTTCATTTGTAAACATACAATTCTATTTATACAATTGTTTTTCTTTTTTTCAAGTTACCTTTTCGAACAATCACCTATGCAATTACTGGTGATGGATTAGCTGCTGTGTATTTTACAATATCCCCCACTACAGGAGATGTATCAATAAAGAATTCTCTTTCATCGTCAGTTGAAGACACATTCAAGGTAAATAGTTCTTATTTAATTATTTAATCTCAGTCTCAATATTTATGATAGAATGCTATAATCAACAAGTCGTTATTGTTATCATTAGAATAATCTAAACATTTGATTGTTGAAATTAAATTGTCGAGTTTGATAAATTATTAAACTGCTGCTTCATGTGTTGAGTTGTCGTCTTCTTCTTCTTCTTCTTCTTCTTCTTCTTCTTCTTCTTCTTCTTCTTCTTCTTTGTCTTCTTCTTCTTCTTCTTCTCCTCCTCCTCCTCCTTCTCCTTCTTCTTCTTCTTCTCCTCCTTCTCTTACCCCTCCTCCTCCTCCTTCTTCTTCTTCTCCTCCTCCTCCTCCTCCTCCTTCTTCTTCTTTTTCGTCTTCTTCGTCTTCTTCTTCGTCTTCTTCATCTTCTTCGTTGATGATGATGAGGCATAGGAAGAAGAAGAAGAAGATGAAAAAGAAATACTGATTTTCTATGGAATCCATTGGAAAATAATATATCTAGACAAAATGTTTTCAAGCACAGTTTGTTAGACAGGATTGTTGCCATAGGCCAGTGGATATTTTGCAACACGTAAATATGTAAAGGCAGACTCAATTATTTATAGGCATGCTTATTGAATTTAAGCATTTGAAAATTACTTATCTAGGTAGAGGAAAGTCTCTAGTGTTAATTACACTTTCTTTCTCTATTTTCCTCTACTATTTCTCCCTCTCTTTTTTCTTATGTCTTTAAGCATCTCAGGTTATTTCTATTAATTTCTATCTTTTAACCCTTTAGCATTTAAACTGACCATATCTGGCTCAAATATTCCACCTGTTTTATGCTCAAACTCGCCAGATCTGGCCTCTGACACCTATCACAGAATATAATTCTAAAACTATAGAATCAACATCATAGAAATCTTAAAGCTACAAGCTTGATTAATTCAAAACAATATGAATATATAAGCATTACATTTGACAGAATAATCAGAATGCTAAAGGGTTAAATATATAAATAATTATATGCCCATTTAAAATGACAGATTCATTGCTTAGAATGTTAGAATGACAGATTCATTGTTTAGAATGTTAGAATGTCAGATTCATTGCTTAGAATGTTAGAATGACAGATTCATTGTTTAGAATGTTAGAATGTCAGATTCATTGTTTAGAATGTTAGAATGTCAGATTCATTGTTTAGAATGTTAGAATGACAGATTCATTGTTTAGAATGTTAGAATGTCAGATTCATTGCTTAGAATGTTAGAATGACAGATTCATTGCTAAGAATGTTAGAATGTCAGATTCATTGCTTAGAATGTTAGAATGACAGATTCATTGTTTAGAATGTTAGGATGACAGATTCATTGTTTAGAATGTTAGAATGACTATGAAATGAACAAAGCAAAGAAATATTTACAAACCAGAGCTTGCTTACCAACCACATGGTTCCGGGTTCAGTCCCACTGTGTGGCACCTTGGGCAAGTGTCTTCTACTATAGCTTCGGGCCGACCAAAGCCTTGTGAGTGGATTTGGTAGATGGAAACTGAAAGAAGCCTGTCGCATATATATATATATATATATGTATGTGTGTGTATATGTTGTGTATCTGTGTTTGTCTCTCCAACATCACTTGACAACCGATGCTGGTGTGTTTACGTCCCCATAACTTAGCGGTTCGGCAAAAGAGTCTGATAGAATAATTACTAGAGTTACAAAGAATAAGTCCTGGGGTCGATTTGTTTCGACTAAAGGTGGTGCTCCAGCATGACCGCAGTCAAATGACTGAAACAAGTAAAAGAGTAAAAGAGTAAACCAGTTTAATTTTACAGTGAGATTTATCATTAAACTTAATTTGAGTATATTTTTTTTAATGTTTTAGGTTCGAATATTTGCAAGAGACAATGGATCACCATACCTTTCAAATACCACATTAGCTACGATAAAGTTGGCACAGAATGTGCCAGCTCCAAGTTTCCAACAAAGTGTGTACAATATAGAAGTTCTTGAAACAGAAACAGTTGGCTCCAACATTCTTGATTTGGTTGTACAAAATGTAAGTAGGAATTATTTGCTATTATTATTATCATTACTATTATCATTTTTCTTTTAAATATGCATGTTTGATGCAATCACTTGCTGGGACACACCCAGTGCCCTAGGGCAAGTGAAGTTTAAGAGACGTTGATATATAACTGAAACCTTGTGGAGGAGAAGTTAGTCCTTCATATAATACAACATACATATTTAAGTTGAATGTGTTTTTCTAAGAATGTGGGTAGTACTTGTCAGCACAGTCTTTTTTTGAAGTTCTTTGAGATATGGTTGAGATAATAATAATAATATTTGAAGTCGGATGAAATACTATGAAGCATTTTGCCTGGTGTGCTAACGATTCTGCCAGCTCGCCACCATAATAATAATAATAATAATAATAATAATAATACATCACACGTATTGAGAAGAGCATTGTCGATGTGAGAACTATTACTACCCATGCATTTTAATTTAACTTTATTTCTATCAAAAAAAAAAAAAATGAACGAACTAGTGATTTAGTTTAATGGCCTACCAATGTATACTATGAGTTTCTTTGCCCTAGGAGTCGGGAAGACATTTGGCAAGAAATGGAAGCAAATTTGAAAGAAGAAGAAAAACCCATAAATAATAATAATAATAATAATAATAATAATAATAATAATATTATTATTATTATTATTATTATTATTATTATTAGTTCTGAGTTCAGTTCCACTGAGGTTGATTTTACCTTTCATCCTTTCGGGACTGATAAATTAAGTACCAATGTAAACACTGGAGTCAATGTAATCAATTAGTCTCCTCCCCCAAAATTTAAGGCCTTGTGCCTCCCGTAGAAAGGATTATTATTAATATCATTATTATTATTATCACTATCATTATTAAGGCACTAAGTTGGCAGAATTGTTAGCATGCCAGATAAAATGCTTGGCAGTATTTCAATCCTCTTTACATTTTGGGACCAATAAAATAAATACCATTTGAGTACCAAGGTTGATTTAATCGACTAACAACCTTCCCGCAAAACTTTCTGACCTTGTACCCACCCATAGAAGAAAAGATTATTATTATTATTATTATTATTATTATTATTATTATTGGAGCATCAGCTAAAATGCCATGCAGTATTTTGTTAAGGTTCTTTATATTCTGAGTTCAAGTCCCACCAAATATTTTTTCCTTTCAGGGTCTATAAAATAAAGTCCAAATCAAGTACTCTCTTTCATCCTCTTTTATTTTTTTTAGGGAGTCGGGTCAATATTCTTTGTTAATTTCTTGCAGCATACATAAATAAATATTGTATATTTATGAACATCTCTGCCTTGACTATCTCATCATTTTTTCAAACACTGTACATCAAGGGCTGCATTTTGAGTTGGAAGAGTATAATTTGAGGGACAACTGGCTGCTTCTTCTAGCAGAGCTGATGACCCTGTAGAAACTTTTACATTTTCTTGAAATAACTAAATGAAAACCATACATTTATATACTATTAGATTATTGTTTAATGAAAATAAAGCCTTAGATTCAAGTGAAAATAACATGACTGATATTTAGAGAAATTTTAGTGAAATCTTTCTGAAATCACATCAACTGTCTATACGTATTATAAGCCAAAGGGAGTCATTACACTAAAAATTTAATAAATACCAAGTTTCACCATATTCTAAACATAATATTTGATTAACAATCTGAATTAATTAATGTAATTACATTATGCTATTGTTTCTTCATATAATTCTTATCCTGATTTTAACTAACCACAATAAAATATATATTAAAAAATTTTATCTGATGAAAACTTTGATCAAATCATTGATGCTGAATTTAGAGAAAATAAATTTTTAAATGCTCTTTTATATGTAACAGACACCAACACAATATCAAAACTTCAGTCTGAAAGGAGATGCTACTGCATTAAAGCTCTTTGATATTATACAAAGTGGGAAAATAAGAGTACAGAGAGCGCTGTATACTGAAATTGCAAACTCTTACACAGTAAGTCCTGACTGTTTATTTCTTCTTAAACATATATTTTCAACATGTGATGGCAAAATAAATAATGATTTTCTTCTTAGAATCAATGTGTTTTTCTTTGAAAAAGATATACTCTATAGCTGCTGGGCCATTCTGCAGAGGCAGGCTTCATTCACCTTCAGATATATTTGGGATGCTTACAGAAGCTTTGTCATTCATAATCATGACTGCTCTTCCATTAAAAGCCATGGTCACAATCAATTTTTCATGGGTCTCTAAGCTGTATATAACACATACACACACACACATATTTTAGTTGAATAAAGCTAAACATAGTTTGCTTTTCCCGTTTTTTATTATAGTATTTTAATAAAATTAGCACTTTCATACATAGTGTAGTACTCATCAGATTTCAAATATTTATTGAAAAATATACAGATACACACATACGCACACACACATACATATATATATAAAACGAAAAATACCATGTATAAGTAAATATATTGTAACAAGTATTTTTGTCTAGAGCTTTGCAAAAAAAAATAAATAAACATCAGTATCTAATGTTTCTTGTTATATATGTTTATTTTCTTCATGCAGTTCCAAGCCATTGTTGCTGATACCCGTGCACCAACAGTTGAAGCTTCTACAACTATTACAGTCAATGTAGTTCGTAATAACTTCTCTCCTGTTTTTGGATTAAACTACTCGGTTACCATAGAAGAAAATTTTAATAAAGCTAATGCTCTTCTCAGCATGGTGGCAACAGACAGGGATATAGTAAGTCTTGATGTCTAATTTATTTTCAAATGTCAGTATAAACACAAGCTTCTAAACACTTAGACAATACCATTTATGGTCAAATTAAAAAATGTTTTACATGTTTTTTATGTTCTTATCCTCTCTCAACTATATTTCTTTAGTATACAAATACAAAGTTGGAAACTTTAGAAATTCTCCACTTCTAATAATATAATTTCAGGAGAAAAGGTGGCGAACAGGCAGAATTGTTAGCCCACCAAGTAAAATGATTAGTTATTGTTGTTTGTTCCTTCTTGAGCCATGCCTGGCTCATAAGGGCCGGTTTTCTGGTTTCCTTGGCGTATAGGTTCCCCACCCGGACGGGACGCCGGTCCGTCGCAGATGAGCTGCAAGATGCAGGAGGAAAGAGTGAGAGAAAGTTGTGGCGAAAGAGTCAGCAGAAGTTCGCCATTACCTTCTGCCGGAGCCGTGTGGAGCTTAAGTGTTTCGCTCATAAACGCACACACATCACCCGGTCGGAAATTCGAACCTGTGATCCCTCGACTGCGAGTCCACTGCTCTAACCACTAGGCCATGTGCCTCCACAATATGATTAGTAGCATTTCATCTGTCTTTATGTCCTGAGTTCAAATGCTGCCAGGGTTGACTATGCTTTTCATCCTTTCGGGGTTGATTAGTTGAATACTGGAGCCATTAAAATCAACTCATCCCTTCTCCTAAAATTGCTGGCTTTGGGTCAACGTAATTTCAGAGGAAGTACTGGTTGCATCCAATTTAAGGGACATTGAATAATTCTGACTCCTTTCAGATAATGCTAAGGTTAGTGCAGGAGGGAGAAGTGGATGTTGAGTCATGTGGTGTGTGAACCATAAAGGATTTTTTGAAATCCCAGATATAAATTGTCCTCATCATCATTTAACGTCCGCTTTCCATGCTAACATGGGTTGGACGATTTTGACTGAGGGCTGGCGAACCAGATGGCTGCACCAGGCTCCAATCTTGATCTGGCAGAGTTTCTACAGCTGGATGCCCTTCCTAATACCAACCACTCTGAGAGTGTAGTGGGTGCTTTTTACATGCCACCAGCACGGGGGCCAGTCAGGCGGTACTGGCAATGACCCCGCTCAAATTTTTTTACACATGCCACCGGTACAGGTGCCAGTAAGGCGATGATGGTAACGATCACGCTCGAATGGTGCTTTTTACGTGCTACAAGCACAGAAGCCAGTTAGCTGCTCTGGCAATGATCATGCTCGGATGGTGCTCTTTGCACCCCGCTAGCACTGATGCCAGTCATCAGCGATAAACCATATCAGGGTATATTTTAATAGCAATTTGTATGAATCAGTGAATTGGTTTCAAATCAATAAAATCATTAAGACTGCAATCATACTGTTATCTGAGATTAATTAAAACATTGATCACTATGTAAAAACTTATTCCATTTTGTGAACTCTGTTAATATCTTTTCATGAATATGATGCAGATTCTCAGTAGTTTCCTTGTATTCTAATTCTGTTCTTTTCTGTTTTTTAATTATGAAACTACAGCTAAAATCATCATCATCATCATCATCATTGCTTAATGTCCGTTTTCCATGCTAGCATGGGTTAGACTGTTTGACCGGGGTCTGGGAAGCCAGGAGGCTGCACTAGGTTCCAGTCTGATCTGGCAGTGTTTCTACAGCTGGATGCCCTTCCTAACACCAACCACTCCATGAGTGTAGTGGGTGCTTTTTACGTGCCAGGGGAGGCTGGCAATGGCCATGATTGGTTGGTGCTTTTTACATGCCACCGGCACGGAAGCCAGTCAAGGCAGCGCTGGCATCGGCCACATTCAGATGGTGCCTTTTACATACCACCAGCATGCACAAATATTCAATACATGTATTGCATATATATATCTATTTAAACCAACATTAATAGAAGGCCATGTATCATTTCCACATACAAGTTGTCTACAATGTAATGGATAATTTTTTTTCATTGCAAATAACCTTCCTATCTCATTCTCTCCTGTTGTTCCTTCCTTTTATTCCTTTTTCTCTATATGTAACTTGAAAGCCGCAGATGCATGCATATATACATCCGACCTCAAACATTGTAGCGCTCACACATACACTGAGAATCAATAACAAATTATTAAAACTAGGAAAAAAAATTAAAAGTATGATATTCATGATTTCTAGATAAGTAAACAATGAAAATAACAATTTTTTGTCGTCATCTTTTTATTTATTAATTAATTTCTCTACTTTTTGTTTTTCAGAACAATTTCAATAAATTCAATAAAATCACTTATGAAGTAATAGGAGATGATAAGGCACCTGACTACCTCAGGATTGACTCTAACACTGGATCAGTATTTCTGAAACCTACAGCTGATTTAGTATCAACCAATATTATTAAGTTTGTGGTTAGTATTTGATATTTCTTCATAGAATAATGTAATGGAACAAATATAGCAAAAAACTGCAAAAGGCCCAAATAACGACAAAGATTTTTATTATATTAGACATGCTCTTAGTATATAGGAACTTTAACCTATTGTTCTATGCTTCAAGAATCATGGAAAATGTGTATCAACTAAAAAAAGAAGGGTGAGAGAATATGGATTGTTGAACTGCAAGAATATCAGGCAACTAGAGGTTTATATTTTGTCACTACTGCTGTATTAATGAGTTGATGAAGCTAGAAATAGCACCCAACTCTTTTGTAAATGTAATGTCTTAAAAAGGGAAGATGTGTTGACTAGACACAATGTAGTTCAAGATACATGGCGTCTGCAAAGAAAATAAGAGAAAAATGAAATGGCCATTGATTAACCATAGAAATGCTTAGTAGAGCTGACTTGGAGCTAAACAACAGCAATCACTGTAATGTGTCTGCAGCCAAGACACACAAGCTGCAATGCTTCTGCTCACCTAGTTCTAAGGAGGTATTATAGATCGGTATAATTCACAGCTGTAAGCAGTAGTGGATTGTAACATTTGTAACATTGATGTCTGCTATATTGTCTGACAATAGCAGAGTTTAATTCTTCATGCATGAAAAACCACCTGTAAGGGATTAACTAACATCTTATCATTTCTTATCTCTAACTTGTTTCAGTCATTGGACTGTGGCCATGCTGGAGTATTGCCATGAAGGGTTTTAGTCAAACAAATTGAAACCAGTACTTTTTTTTTTTTTTAAAGTCTGGTGCTTATTGTATTGGCCACTTTGCCAAACAGTAAAATTATAGGGTAGTAAACAAACCAACACCACTTGCAAGTGGTGAGTTGAGACAAACACAGACACAAACACATAAACACATATATACAGACATATATCCACACACACACACACACACACACACACATGTACGTATATGTATATATACACAGTAGGCTTCCACACAGTCTCCATCTACCAAGTTCACTCACAAGACGTTGGTCAGCCCCAAGCTATAGCAGAAGACACTTGCCCAAGGTGATGCACAGTGAGACTGAACCTGAAACCGTGTGATTGCAAAGTAAACTTCATTATTGCACTTATTTATATATAATAACTGGAGACAGGTACCAGTCCAATAGAATGAAAATGTTTGCGAAAGGATTTCATTAAAAGACAGTCAATGCTGATACTGCAACAAACATTAATAACTACAATTATTTCTCATGGCTTGAGAAATACATCAGGTATTATTTATCATAAAATGAAATCATATACTGAAATATTTACATTTTATGGTTTAAGAAACTGCTCAGGGTTAGCAAAAATGTTTGGTAGAAAATACGCATAAAAAGTGTTCATGCTTAATTAAACTGTCCACATTTGACAAAATTATAATTAATTTTATAATGATAATCATTATGTTTATTACATCAGCCAAAATGTTTTGCGATATTTGTCCTGCTCCTTTACATTTCAAGTTCAATTCTTTTCAATTTTTAAGGTCAGCTTTGCCTTTCATCATTTTAGGTTCAACAGCAGTTAAGTACTGGGAGGGGGTTGGGGGTCGATGTAATCAACTTGCCCTCCCTCCCTCAAAATTTCAGGCCTCATACCTCTTGTAGAAAGGATTATTATGAAGAGGGTGATAGATGGGAAGAATCGTTACCCCTTCTGAGAAAATATCTTACTGTATTTTTCCCAGCTCTTTAGAACATTGCTTTCATCTTCCAAGGCTGAGAAAATAAAATACTAATCAAGTACTGAAATCAAATCAACTGACCCTGTCCCTTCAAAATTGCTACCTTTAGGCCTAATTTACAAATTACTCTTATAATTATGAAGAAATGATTACTATAATTACTTCATTTATAAGTTGCTTGGCTTCTGGCTTCATACTGTTGCTTGATGGCATCGTCATGCATAGAGCCAACCAGATCCACCATTGTGGCAGTAGTCCTGTGTATGACCTTGTTGTGGCCAGGGGTTTCCATAGATCCAAAAGAGCATTACTGACTGGAGCTTTGCTCCCGGTAAGGTCAACCTAAGTGGGCTGGTCTCCTGGAGAGGTTCCAGACTAATGGTGATCCACGGTACTTCAGCTTATTGCCAAAATGGCAGTCCCCTCATCCGACTAATCTGCAGAGGATGAACAACCTACCCAGAAAAAAACGATCAACCTGTTACAACACTGACCTGAAGAAAATAGACTGCTCAACACATTTATAAGTATGAAAAATAAATGCTCTAATTTTGTCTAAATATCACAGTAACATATACTTATTTTTGCTGTAAGGCATCTTATGTTTTGTTGCTCAAATCCTAAATATAATGAAATTTGTAACGTACATGAAGAAACATGATTTTTCCTTTGTTTTAATTTTCAGTTAAGAGTTGTGGCCAAAGACGACGGAACACCACCTAAAAGTGCTACTGCAACAGCTATTATTTCAATTAAACGGAATTTCTTTTCACCAGTATTCACACAAGATCCTATCATCAAGACGATACAAAATAATGTTCCTGTTGGAACAGTTATTGAAACTGTCAAAGCCACAGACAGGGATACTACAGTAAGAATATATTTACATATATCATCATCATCATCATCATCATCATCATCGTTTAACGTCCATTTTCCATGCTAGCATGGGTTGGGCGGTTTGACCGGGGTCTGGGAAGCCAGGAGGCTGCCCCAGGCTCCAGTCTGATCTGGCAGTGTTTCTACAGCTGGATGCCCTTCCTAACGCCAACCACTCTGTGAGTGTAGTGGGTGCTTTTTACGTGCCACCGGCACAGGGGCCAGAGGAGGCTGGCAAACGGCCACGATTAGTTGGTGCTTTTACGTGTCACCATCATAGATGCCAGTCAGGTGGCGCTGGCATCTGCCATGTTCGGACGGTGCTTTTTACGTGTCACTGGCACGGGTATCTTAACTACAATTTCCATTTGATTTTTATTTTGATGTGTGCTAAAATCCTATTTTCTCTCTTTTTATTCTAATATTTAGCAGTAATGGTTAGATTATGCTTCATTGATGAGTTCTGGTAAAACTTAAATATGAGGTAGTATCAAAAAGTTCTGTAGGGTGCCAACAGATGGCAGCACAAAATTACATGTGTAGTGGGAGCTAACAGTGATCTTCATGGAGCAGTGTGCCAATTGACATCACTGGGTATACTTCCCAAGTTGTGAAATTTGTGTTTTTGTGATCACATGTATGTTGTAGTCCATGTTTTTTGTCATGGACTGGAAGTTGGAACAAAGAGCCAACGTGAAGTTTTGCATTATAAAGCCTTCCCCAGAGACATTGAGCTTGCTTTGGCAAGATTATGATGACAAGGCAATGGGTTGTATGCAATGTTTTTGAATGGCATGGGTGCTTCAAAAGTGGAAGAATGCCCCTGGAAGATCTTCCACAAGTGTCACCCTTGGAAATGCAGAGAAAATTCATCATCTCCAATGAGGATCATTGGAGGATAATCAACAATGTTTTGAAGTGTTTGGGAGAAAACAGAGAAAATGACTGGATTGGTGAAGTGCACAGAATTGGATTCTTCATGACAAAAGAGATTTAGCACCTGCAAACTTCCATAATGAGGAAGAGGTCGAAGTCCGCAGGTGCTAAATCTAACAAATGGAGTGGGTGTGGAAGTGATACCATATTGTTTTTTGGTGAGAAACGACATCCAGACCAGATTCCAAAAGTGGCAGGAATGCTGGGACCAGTGTATTGCTGTTCAAGTTGACAATTTCAAAGGAGATGATGTTAAAACTTTGGTAAATAGGCGGTAAGAAGTTTGTTTTTTCAACCACATGGTTCCGGGTTCAGTCCCACTGTGTGGCATCTTAGGCAAGTGTCTTCTACTATATCCTCATGCTGACCAAAGCCTTGTGAGTGGATTTAGCAGACAGATACCGAAAGAAGTCCATCGTATATATATATATATATATATATATATATATATATATATATATGTATGTATATATATTTGTGTGTGTGTGTCTGTATTTGTCCCGCCACCATCGCTTGACAACCGATGTTGGTGTGTTCATGTCCTCGTGACTTAGCAGTTCAGCAAAAGAGACCGATAGAATAAGTATTAAGCTTACAAAGAATAAGTCCTGGGATCGATTTATTCGACTAAAGGCAGTGCTCCAGTATGGCTGCAGTCAAATGACTGAAACAAGTAAAAGAGCAAAAGAGTAAAAAAGGTTATTTTTTATCAAACATAACTAGTCTGGGAACTTTTTGATACAACCTCATATATCTCATAATACCAATCATCTAATTCATGCCTTGCTACATTCAATTTAATGACATACTATATTAAGTATCTTGGTACCTACATTACTATGTATATCTTAGTTTTCCTCACCAAGAATTTTTTCTCACAGTTTCATCTTCTCCATCTCTGGCCAACTGTTTAAAGTCACAAAGCTGATGTTGCTAATGTTGTTATCTTCAACATCGTCATCTCCCCCATTCTTCTTCTTCTTCTTCTTCTTCTTCTCCCTCCTCTTTTACTTCCTCCTCCTCCTCTCCCTCCTCTTCCACTTCTTCTTCTTCTCTTCTTCTTCTCCCTCCTCTTCTACTTCTTCTTCCTCCTCCTCCTCTCCCTCCTCTTTACTTCCTCTTCTACTTCCACTTCCTCCTCCTTCTCTCTCTCCTCTTTTAATTCCTATTCTTCCTCCTTCTCTCCCTCCTCTTCTACTTCTTCCTCCTTCTCTCCCTCCTCTTCTACTTCTTCCTCCTTCTCTCCCTCCTCTTCTACTTCTTCCTCCTCCTCCACCTCTTCCTCCTCTTCTACTTCCTCCTCCTCCTCCTCCTCTTCTACTTCTTCCTCCTCTTCCTCCTCATCTACTTCTTCCTCGTCCTCCTCCGCCTCCTCCGCCTCCTCCTCCTCCTCTCCTCTTCTACTTCCTCTTCTACTTCCACTTCCTCCTCCTCCTCCTCCTCTTCTAATTCCTCTTCCACTTCCACTTCCTCCTCCTCCTCCTCTTCTACTTCTTCTTCCTCCTCCTCCTCTTCTTCTTCTTCTCCTCCTCCTCCTCCTCTTCTACTTCTTCCTCCTCTTCCTCCTCATCTACTTCTTCCTCGTCCTCCTCCGCCTCCTCCGCCTCCTCCTCCTCCTCTTCTACTTCCTCTTCTACTTCCACTTCCTCCTCCTCCTCCTCTTCTAATTCCTCTTCCACTTCCACTTCCTCCTCCTGCTCCTCTTATTCTTCCTCTTCTTCCTCCTCTTCTACTTCTTCCTCCTCCTCCTCTTCTTCTTCTTCTTCTTCTTCTTTTTCTTCTTCTACATCCAGCTAAATATTTTGCATTAGAAAGCATCTCACAGTTCGAATCTGCTTACACATGGCGTCACTGGAGGATCTGCATAGCCCCCCCACACCCTGCCAAAAAATGCTTTCCTTATAATTTCTAGTGACTCTGGATTTAAGGGGAACTGATTCAGTTGACACTTTAGCCCCATCTCTATAAATGTGTAGCCAATGCTAAAGTTAGAAATCAATATCATTGGCAGCTCACCTTACTAAGGTGTCAGGTGATGCCCATGGGGGTGCTTGGCTTTTCCAATGCCTTAGCCTCACCATCACTTGCAGTAATGCCACAGACGTGCTGACATGCTTCCGTAGGTTCCATTGAACCTTGTGGTATGCAACCAATTGAAGTACTTGGTGTTGTATTGATGTTTAATCTTGTTTTTCTTTTTCTTTCTCCCCCCTCCCTTTTTTTTGCTTTTTTCCTTTACTTTGCCTTTCTTTTGTAAAATATATTTCTGTTCATATTTTGAATAAAATTAAATATTTTGTTTAGCAAATTTTACACACAGACACACACACAAATATATATGTTAAAAGTTAATCAGTTTGAATAAAATTATATATTTTGTTTTGAAAATTTTACACACAGACACACACACACACATATATATATATGTTAAAAGTGAATCAGTTGGTTATTTTAATTTTCTTAATATTACACAGGCACCAAACAATGTTATCAGCTATGAAATATATGGAGAACAGTCTGCTTTACAGTATTTCTTCATCAATCCGAACACTGGAGCAGTTAGTCTAATCAAGTCCTTGGTTAATGGTCCTAATCAATTTGATGTAAGTTAGTTTTTGTTTTGAGGTTTTGTTTTTGTCTATGTATGACTGTGTATGTACAAGTATGTATGTGTGTAGAGGCACACAGCCTAGTGGTTAGAGCAGCGGATTCGCAGTCGAGGGATCACAGATTTGAATCTCAGACCGGGCAATGTGTGTGTTTATGAGCAAAACACCTAAGCTCCACGTGGTTACAGCAGAAGGTAATGGTGAAATTTTGCTGACTCTTTTGCCACAACTTTTCTCACTCTTTCCTCCTACATTTTGCAGCTCACCTGTGACGGACCGGCGTCCTGTCCAGGTGGGGAACCTACACACCAAGGAAACCAGGAAACCGGTCTGGGAATTGAAACCATGATCCTCCGACTGCGAGTCCACTGCCCTAATCACTGTGCCATTGCACCTCCACTAATGAATGTTCCTTCTCGAGCCATGCCAGGCTCATAAGATCTGGTTTCCCAGTTTTGATGATGTGTAAATTCCCCACCTGGATGGGACGCTGGTCCGTCACAGGATTACCTATTTTTGCCAGCTGAGTGGACTGGAGCAATGTGAAATGTAGTGTTTTGCTCAAGAACACAACACATCACCCAGCCCAGGAATCGAGACCACAACCATACGATCATGAGTTCAACACCCTAACCACTAAGCCACGTGCCACCACAAATCCTAAATTAATGTTTTAAAATGTTTATAAATCTGTATATAAATAGTTTTCAAAATGAATAAGTATATGATTTATTCATATAAATATTTTTCTAGCTTTTAAAAGCTAGATCTTCATCATCCCTGCACTTGTGTTTACATGTGTGGTAAGCAGACATTATATTTCTCAAAGTTAGATGTCTTTTGTAGACCTTTTCCTTATTTCAACTCCTCTTGCAATCTTTCAGGTAAAAATCAGGGCGAAAGATGCTGGCATGCCATCTTTGGCTGATACCATGACTCTACAAGTAACAGTTATTAAAAGTTCTGGACCAGCTGACTTTACCCAACGGAATTATAACATTACCATTGATGAAGCATTCCCTATCACATCAATGGTCCTTAATGTACAAATAAACTCACCAGTAAGTAATTGTTCTTCAATTGTTTTGTTTCTGTTTTCTTTTTATTTTGTTATTTTGTTGTTTATAAATATTGGTTGGTACTTGGTTGCAGAGACAGTTGAGTACAACCTGGCATTAATACTTGGGATACAAGGCTTTTCTGTGAAGTTTACAAGTCAATGGCAGAACCTCTTTCATGTTCATTAAACTTGCCAAAAATTGTAATCAAATCTCAGTGTTGCCTTTAAAAAAAGAATGATGTATTGTATGAGATAAACTCTGCTTTTAAAGAAGGGGTGGCCATGGTGAGGATGCCTTTGGGTATATTTGACTAAGACTGACCAAGACTAAACAACAGCAAACAAAACTAACTAACACTGAACTTCACTGAAATGAAAATGACCTTTACAAAGTATGTTCATTAGAGAAGGAAGAATATGTAATAAATGCTATGTGCTGAGTGAAAGAAGGCCAAAGCTGTTTGCCTCTTCCTTTATTAAACAAGCTATGATTTAAAGCATTCCAGCAATGCTCATATTGCCTTTTTAAATGTATTTTGCTGAGGCAAAGATGACTGTGGAAAAATTTGTAGTAAAAGTAAAAGGAAAATCCGGAAAAAAGTAAAGTTGTAATTTGGAATGTTGGATCTGTTCAATGATATGACACAGGATAAAACCAAATTTTGAAACAACAACATAATAATAATGAGCTTATTGTATTCAGTACTACAATGCATTTTAATAGGTTAGAAGAGGGAGCAGAAAGCAACAATAAGTTAAGCAAAGGAAGATAACAATGATAGCCAAAAGTACATATAAAAGAACCATAAAGGGGAAATTGTACATAGACACAGCAGTGTTGGGCAATTTTAGGAAACATGGAATTTTTAAAAGATAGTCTCCTTAGAGCTAACAACTGACACAATTTATTCCATGCTTTAACAATTCTGGACATGAAAAATGTTTTCAAAAGTCATGGTTGATGCACTGTTTTTGGGTTTTTTTTTCACTTTATAAAGGCATATATAAGGAAGAGGACGAGAAACTGAATTCAAAATGCTGACCAAAGTTGTTGGAAATTCAGTAGATAATCTTGTCTGCTTCTATAATACCAAGTTGATTGCAAGAGGAAGCAAGACATTCAAGCAAGACATTTAAGATATAGTAAATAACTGACAGAGAATAGTTGTCTAATTGTATGTTTTCTAATTGTATGTCTCTGGACAGCTTCCAGTAGATTGATATTCTGAACAAGATAGGGGTTCTAGACAGGAGATGCAAACGGAAACTGTGAGTGTATCATAACAAAATACAGCTATAGTTATATATGGTTATGGTATATCTATATGGTGATGGACACAATAAAAATAAGCCATTTAATACAACTCATGTGAGATGACCTCTTCATCATCATCATCATCATTATTTAACGTCCACTTTCCATGCTAGCTTGGGTTGGACGATTTGACTGAGGACAGGTGAACCAGATAGCTTCACCAGTCTCCAATCTGATCTGGCAGAGTTTCTACAGCTTGATGCCTTTCCTAACGCCGACCACTCCAAGAGTGTAGTGGGTGTTTTTACGTGTCACAGGCAGCAGGGTCAGTCTAGTGGTACTGGCAACAGCCATGCTCAAATGGTGTTTTTTATGTGCCACCTGCATAGGAGTCAGTCCAGCGACACTGGCAACAACCACGCTCGAACGTTTTGTTCATGTGCCAGTAAGGCGATGCTGGTAATGATCACGCTGAAATGGTGCTTTTTACGTGCCACTGGCACAGAAGCCAGACAGCTGATCTGGCAGGGATCCCACTCAGATGGTGCTGTTAGCGCTCCACTGGCACAGGTGCCAGTCATCGAATTTGAACTTCTATCATAATTTTATGTAAGAATCATTTGATAAGTTATGTTTCAAATTTCAACTTAAAAGTTCAAATATTTTTGCAACTTTCATCCAGATACCAGGACACATTTTTTTGTTATTGGGAAAGAATTGTAAATGTGTTAGAAGTCATGAAAGTGTATCCATATAACCAAAATATTTTAATTTTATAAATTACTAATTTAATCTTAAGCCATAGGCACAGCAGTGGGTGTGTGGTTAAGAAGCTTGCTTCCCAATCACATGGTTTTTGGGTTCAGTTCCACTGCATGGCACTGAGGGCAAGTGCCTTCTGCTATAGTCCAGGCCAATCAAAGCCTACTAAGTGGAATTGGTAGAAACTAAAAGAAGTCCATTGTGTGTATATATATATATATATATATATATATATATATATATATATATATATGTGTGTGTGTGTGTGTGTGTGTGTGTGTGGTGTGTGTGTGTGTGTGTGTGTGTGTGTTTATCTTTATATATATATATAGGTATGTTGATGCAAACAGGAAGGAAAAATGGAACTAAAAATATGAGTATATGTATATTTTTATCAATATTTAGCAGAAGTAACTGAGTGACTCAAGGTCTGAGAGTTTCGGGTATTGGCACTTACCAAAACTGGATACAGGTGGAACACCTGTGAGTTTATATAGCTGATGATAAATATATTTCGCTCTGGATCATTCCAGATCAAATTTTAAAATCCTAATAATGTCATGTGGATAATTCAATAAGCAAATACATAGATAAATAAATAAAGAAATAAGAGAGAAGAAAAGAAAGAAACCTTGTGTGTATCATCACACATGCACACACACACACACACACTCACATGCACACGCATGCATGTGCACACACACATGTGCGCACACATACACACACAAAAAATCCCGCATAAATTTTGCACATAAATATCTATCTTTATATATATGCCCCGTGTTTAAGCTGATGCAATTGAATTCTCTTAATTACATTTATAATGAATTATAGTAAATTACATGATTTTGTTTTATTGTTTTAGATGCAATACACCTACAAATTAGTTGGTTATGTACCTGGTACAGAATATTTTGGAATTGTAGAAAATGCTGGTTCAATATTTGTTAGAAAGGACCTGAAATCTGATACTTTGAATTCACCCACTTACACAGTAAGAGAATTACAGCATTTGCTTTGCTTTGCATGTTTTTCTTATCATACTATCATTACCTTCTTGGTCTCCTGTCTTTTTACTTTCTCAACTTTTTGTGGTTAACCCTATACATGTTTGTTTTCAGTGTCAGCAACAGTTGACATTGAATATGATAAAATCTGTAGTGAATTTTCTATAACAAATTTAATTGAAATTCTAAGAAATATTTTAGCAATGCTTGCATTTACTCTGTTATAGCTTACTAGCTGACCATTGTGTCTTGCCCCAGTCCCAGTTTGATTGCTTTTCTGATTCTATGAAATGGATACATTCCATTGACCAGACAGTTCATTTGTTTATCAGCATCCTCTGGAATGCAGGCTCAGCATGCTTTGGCTGTTAATGTACAAATATACACTGAGGTAGTGCCGTCTGATTTTTCTGGACAGTAAGCATGTTTGGTCTCTGTTTGTAAGATATGTTTTCCTGCGGCTCATTTCCTTGGTGGATCAGCAGTCATGGGTCAAACTATGATCAAGATTGGATTGAATGCCTTACACTTGGAATGTTGTTAAATGTTCACTGCACTCTAATAGAGCTGGAAATTCGACTTTAGCAATAGATATGGAGAACTAGTAGCAGGTAAGTGTGATGAGTTCTTGGGAAAAATTTAGGCTGAGGATGAACTAGGTGACCTGTTTCAAAAGACTTTCTGAACAGATAGAACTTTGGATGATTTTCTAAATTTCTTGACCTGGTAATGCTACTGAGGGGTACTATCTGTTTAAGATAAACTCTACAGTCGTGGACATTCCACCTGGTGGACTGTTCAAGATGTACACAGAGTGATGAAACCATACTTCATGCACTCATGCAGTGTCCAAGCTTTGCTGACTTGTGGAGTAATGACAAACAGTTGTTGTCACATGCAGGGTGAATCCATCTATCAACTGAATCCATTGTGGGGATTACGTCACTACTCACCTTTAACAAAGAGAGGTTGGTGATTATTTTCTGTCTAGTGGCCTTGATGAAAGAATTTGTATTGACAACAAGTCTGAAAACATTAAGAACAGACACCTTCTTTGGCTCATTTCAAAAAAATATACTGGTAACTTTCAATGCTAAACTTTTGAAATGCCACTGAAATTTTGGTGCCAGTTAATCTCTAAAAGAATTCTATCACAAATTTTACTTTGGCTGCTAAAATTATGCATGATAATTTGACTTCACTTGTTAATTTTAGCTATATCATTTGTGATTTCCTTTACTCATGATTCACTGCAATCACGTTCAACATAATGGTGTACAAAGGCATTTGCATGTTTCCAGTAATTTCCCATATCAGTATAAATCTGTTTTATCCTCAAAAACTGGGATTTTAAATTTGACTTAATTATATGATGGTGGTGAAAGTAAATGTGGGATGACATGGGCTTGCAAAATAACTGTCACTATTCTGCCTCTTGAAAACAACATTTGCATCCCAAAACTCAATGTTAGATTTTGAAAAACTAGACATAAATTTTATGTTGGACTTAAAGCCATAGTTTTTTGTGTAACAGTCACAGAAATGCAAGAAGTTAGCTAAACTGTCCTGTAATCCTTCCCTGACAAAAAAAGACCTTGTCAATGAACTGTAACCAGAGTATTGGATCATGACCATGCAGGGGTCTCAATTAATTGTGTTTTGAATTTCATCATGAAGACATTAGTGAAATTAACTGCCATGGGGGTGTCCATGGTTCAACCCCTCGGCTGGTGGTAAAAACTTTGTCCAGACTTCATTATGCTACTTTCTAACACAAAATTCAATAATTTACAGAGAAAATTAGATGGAATACTTTTGTTTGATCATTCCTGAAAGGCATTCATGCACGCTTCCATTCCCACATTGTGGTCAGTAATGGAGCATAGTGAAGAAACACTTATGGTTACCAAAAAACAGTTGTTAATTTTGGATACAAAATCAAAAGTATCCTGAATGTAGGAACTCGATTTTTTTGCTACAGGGAGTGGAAAGCCATCCAGCCATTCCAAAATTTTGGCTGTATAACATTCATATCTGCTGCAAACTGGGCACATTGGAAGAAATTTTTGAACCTTTTGTTTATTTTGGGGAGATCATAGAATACAATGTTCTTTGTTCTGATCTTAAATAGTCAAGCATATTTTAATCTTGAAACATTTCTATATTGTTGTTTTCATCATTGTCATCATCATCATCATCATTATGTTATGCCTATTTTCCCATGCTGGCATAGTTTATTTTTTAAAATCTTTCAGTTATTGGTTGAGGCTTCCCAAAACTCAACAAAGAAAAGTGCAACAGTTTTTATAACCGTGAGAAGAAATTTAAATGCACCAATTTTCCAGTCACAAAATTATTTTAAGAGTGTGCAAGAGTCAGAAAACCTTGGTCAGATAATCCTTACAGTATCAGCCACAGATTTGGACAATGTAAGTTTTATTTTATTTTGAATTATGTTATTAAATATGATGGTTTAAAATTTCCTAACCATACACTTACATATCTATATGCATACACTCACACCAGCATAAGTAATATCATGAATTCTTGCATTAATTTTATCAAATGAATATTAATTTGTTTGATCAACTGGACAACCTACTCATTGAATTAGTGTTTAACTCCCTACCACCATTCCACAAACAGATGTACTCATGTAGAGCCAGCATAACACAGAATAATAAAACTGGCTCTTCCGATTACAAGCACAATTCATCTATTGGGATTTTTCATAGTTTCCACTCAGTTTCACTCACAGGGTGGAGCCTAGGATGCCATACAGTAGGACTGGACCTGGGGTTTCATGTTTGTTAAGTGAACTTCTTAAACAGTTAACCATGCCAGCATGCAGATACACTCCCTCACACCTTCACACCCCTCTACCCCCACTGCCACCTGCACACCCCCATACCCCACCCCCCACACTGATACTAAACCTCCTGAAATAACTACTTAATATAAATAGTCATTACGTTCTGGTTCAAGTTCCACCAAAGTAGACTTTGCCGTTTATCATTTCAGGGTCAATAAAATAAGTACCAGTTGAGCACTGGGGTCGATGTAATCGATTTATACCCTCCCCAGAAATTTCTAGCCTTGTGCCAAAATTTGAAATAAATATGTATAGCAATTGACAAATTGTCTGTCCAGTTATTCCTCATAATTGCATAGTATAACTTAATTGACTTGTGTAGCAGATTTAATTCTTCATCTGATTTGACATCACCTCCAGGCTTTTAGGCACTTTTTGTGGGGCCCACTCTGTTGCAAGAAGTTGGGCCAGCTCTCTCGTTTTGGGTCACTTTCTTCCCTTCTTCCTGTAGCACAACATAGATTACCAGTAACCAAGGCAAAACAAATATTGCTGTAAGGCAGGCTATTTTTTTTTCGTTATCACAACTTCTTTATTTTCTTTCTTTTGTAGTTTTGCTCTCCTAAGAATTTTGCCTGCAGGGCAACTGCCCCTAGGGTCCAATACACTCTACACCATTGTCTTCCTCTTTGGACTATGCATAAAAACTTATTAATGCCAGAGACAGATTACATATAGTAATAATTAAACTAAAGAATAGCTTATTGTTTTATTTTACTTTCTACATCACACTACTGAATGTACCATCTATTTGTAATAAAGTTATTGCATTGATCTAATAGGAATGTTATATGAAAATTCATTAAATATTGTATGATTTATAAAATATTTCCTTTGATTGTATTCTTTACAGGATGTCTTGAAATATAGTCTCTCAAAAACCGTCACTCCAAGTTTCAAAGCAGAGGAATTTTTCTTTGTTAATTTCATTACTGGTGAGATTAGCTTAATTAAAAGTCTTCGTGGTATTAGTGAGACTCAGATTACGGTAAGAAGTTAACAATATACATTTATATTATGATTCTTAGAAATTAAAAATAAAGTGTATATGTTTATTTATTGATATTTCTTGCCTTTTAAGAAAAGTATGGGTTTTACTAATATGCTTTTATCATACACAAATTCTGCTTTAGTATGTTCATATTCAATGAAGATCATGAGTGGTCTTTAACTTGCACAATACCATTCCACTTTTTGAAATATCCTTTCCAGATTTCTTATTAAGGTTTATTATAATCAGATTTTGACACTTTATATGTAGTTTTAAGTTTTACTTTTTAATTAACATCCAACAAATTTTATTGACCAATACAATTATAATAGACTTAAAATAATTACAAATTCAAAATTTATTTCACTGAAGTTATGTTGTAAAACGGTCTTTAAAAAGAAAACTATGATAAATCAATAGCTTTTTCAAAACCTTGCTAAATCTTTTAATGTCAAAGTATACAGTATACTAAAAACATATCAAAGTATAACTACTAGGTATTCTTCTGTATAACCTTCATCTTAATTCTCTTATACTTAAAAGATCTAATTATCAATGGAATATCAATTTTTATCAGAGATAACTGAACCATGATCATACAGCTGTTGTTTATTACACTCCAGGAAATTATTGAGGGCAAAATCATCAGCCCAACATCACGAAAGAACTTTGATTCTTTTTCTTTTATCAAAGAACAAGTTCATAAAAAATCTACTTGCCTATAACCCCAAAGCTAACATAAATATCCACCTATTGGATTTACAGCCACTACCTCCTTCTAACAGAGATCCATTGTCAAACTATTAACATCCAGTATTTCCTGCTATTACTACAATGGCTTTGAATTCTGTAAAAATGTCAGCTCTATACCACTCTTAAATCTATTCAATATATTTCATTTATTTTTTTCTTTTTCTCTTCATACAGTAGCTTTGTTTCCTATGCTAAACAGCAACAACTCAAATTAAACAGAAAACGTTTAACTTCATTCACTTTTTCCAATTCCGTTGTTATAACCATGGACATTGCTTATACACATCACTACTCTCTTTTTTTAATCACTAGCTGCTTCTTCTAATGTGTCATTTTAAGAGGCACTTATAAATATATACTCTTTACCAAACAACCACTCATATAAGCTACACCAGCATGAAATATTAAAAATACAAGATACTTTTACATTTTCATTACAAAAGCTAATTCTGTAAGGAAAAATTAAATACTTTTGAATTCTGTTTTATACATTTCAATTTGTTTTCATATAAATTTTAATTTCTATTATAATTTGTTAATTATTTGTTACTTATTTGTTATAATTTGTAATTAGATTTTATTTATGCACACATTATTCAGTTTGAAGTGACTGCTAGTGACCAGAGAATTCCAGAAAAAACTGCTACAGCTACAGTGAGAATAGACATTATTAAAAGCGCCTTCTCTCCAGAATTCCTTAATACACCTTATTCTGCAGTTATTGACGAAAATACTTCTCAGGGTAGCACTATTTTCACCGGAGTCACAGCACGGGATAAAGATCAGCGTGTGAGTTCCTTTCTCTCATTCTAATTAATGTTGCATTTCCTCCAGATATACATAAGTCCAGTTATCTTCCACTCATCAGAAAATTGTGTTCATATTCTATTTTGATAAAGTATAACAATCTTGAGTCCTTAGCCAAATAAAGTCAATTTTTCATAATGACATAAAGGCAAATTAATTTAATAAAATTTTTAGTCATATAATATAATAATATAATATAATAAAATTATTGTATACAGTGCTCAGGTGCACCACAACTTGTCAGAAAGTGCATATAAAGTACATGCAGTAATGTAGAAATGTCTGGAAAGTGAACATGCTTGTGTGTGTATGGAGGGGAGAAAATCAAGTGTAGTGTTGGTGAATCTCAGGAAGCATGGAAGTTTTGAAGGATGCAGTGCTCCGACAACTAACAACCGATGCATTGGTTCCAGAGTTCTGACTCCACCTATAAATGTATTCATTTTAACTACTCATAATTACTATTAGGTATGTTAAATCACTGAGCAAGATGCAAACAGTAGCAATACAGAATCATAACATATAATTGCCAACCAAGTGTGGCGTCCTATACAGGACAGTGCTATTGGCAATTATATGTTACAATTACTATTAGTTTTCAGCAGTTGACAGAGTTACCTAACTTTAAAACATTTGAGCTATAATTATGCGCAAAGAAATTATTGATTATTTTTATTAGCTTATTTAAGGGTAAAGGGTCTGTTTGATGGAAGACATTAAATTTTCTTATAAGTTCATGCACTGCATGTAAAAAAATAAATGCGCCCTTTTAAAGCCTAGTCAGGTTCATGGGCCCGGTTTCCTGGTTTTTATGGTGTATGTGTACCCCAGCTGGATGAGACGCCAGTCCATTACAGCATTACTCATTTTTGCTAGCTGAGTGGACTGGAGCAACGTGAAATGGAGTGTTTTGCTCAAGAACACAATGCATCGCCTGGTCCAGGAATCGAAACCACAATCTTACGATCATGGTGCTGACACCCTGACCACTAAGCCAAGTGCCTCCACATGCACTGCATATAGATTATATAAATTTCAATAATTCTGTGACAGTGTTCAGGTATTAAAATTGCTTGCATACAATAATATTGCTTAGATGTAAATAATCCTTAAGGCTTTCCCAAGCTTTCAAGTTTGTTGCATTCTTCCCATATTGAGAAGAATCATGATTTAATAACAACAGGCAAAATAGGTACCCAATGTAATCTCATCTCTCATGGAGCCGTTAGTAGTATTAAAAATTCAGCACATGCATTTCTCTGAATATTAGATTAGTTGAACTTCATTTTATATTTATTATTCTGTATTATTTCAATATAGTAAAAGAAAAAAGTTTTGTGAGAAGTAAGATGTAAAAAGTTGTGCAGTATTGATATGTAAAGAACAAATAATAATAAAAGTGTGCAACTGACATCACAAAAGCTATATATTACCTTCACTCCTGATTAAATATAGCTTGTGTGATATTTAGGGATGTTGTATTTTGAAATTCCTTGACTGATAAAGTATAAGGATCTCTTCTCAGTCTTGCTTGTACTGTCCAAAGGAATGTGACAGTATGGCATTTGATACTCGTTCATCATCATCGTTTAACGTCCACTTTCCATGCTAGCATGGGTTGGACGGTTCAACTGGGGTCTGGGAAGCCCGAAGACTGCACCAGGCCAGTCAGATCTGGCAGTGTTTCTACAGCTGGATGCCCTTCCTAACGCCAACCACTCTGTGAGTGTAGTGGGTGCTTTTTATGTGCCACCGACACAGGTGCCAGATGAGGCTGGTGAACGGCCACGCTCGGATGGTGTTTTTTATGTGCCACCGACACAGGTGCCAGACGAGCCTGGCGAACGGCCACGCTCGGATGGTGTTTTTTATGTGACACCAACACAGGTGCCAGACGAGGCTGTAAATTATTATTTAAGCATTCATGATAAATAAATAAATAATAATGTATAGTTATACTAAATATAACAATCAAGATATTACTCCTATTAATATAACGTTCTCTGTTTCCACAGCAAAATTTGAAATTTGAAATTCAAGGCTATGGAGTGGCAACCTATATATTCTCTGTGAACACAAATGGTCATATAATTCTGAAAAATTCTAATTTACTACGTAATATACAACAAGATAAATATACAGTAAGTATTCCTGTTATCATCTGTTCATTTTGTCATTTTTTCTCACAGTTTTTGCTGTTGAATATTTTAAAT
Organism: Octopus sinensis; assembly: GCF_006345805.1. NCBI lineage: Eukaryota > Metazoa > Mollusca > Cephalopoda > Octopoda > Octopodidae > Octopus > Octopus sinensis. The sequence goes on along the minus strand of NC_043001.1, from coordinate 29,549,638 downwards.
TTTAACTGTTTATTTTTTATTTGAAGTATGTGTATTACTACTGAGTATCTTAAGAATGAATATATATATATATATATATATATATATATATATACGCTTAAGAATTTGACATGCATTAGAATTTTTAGTCGATTGTATATACCTTCTTGATAGGCCATTCTATGTCTGTATTTTTATTCACATATATATTTTTTACCTTCTGTGTTTTTTTATATATATATACTTTATATGTTTAAGGGCCATGGTAATATTTATGTATGATCAAATGTTTGGAGGCGTGGTGTTATATATAGCATCATTGACTCAAAATTGATGTTTGTTCTCTGATCAATGTGTTATATATATATATTACCATTTAACACAATATATACATGCAGCTGACTATATTCTGAATAGACAAGAAGTAAAAAGTGTTTGACACAAAAATAATTCCTTCTTCCCCCAAAAATAGACCCCGCCCCCGAAAAAAAAAACACACATACAGCTGATCATATCCTGAATAGAAAGAGAAAAAGGATCCTCACATGTTGGCTGACACTTCTAAGAATGATTCTATGCTCATTTATTTGTTTGTTTATTAATTTTGGATTTCTCTTTGTTACCAGATACTTCTTGCTGTTTATGATGAAGCATTCCCAGATGACAAAACTACAACAAATATGACTATCCGGGTGACGAAAAATTCAAGTGGACCTAAATTTACTCAAAGTATATACAGAAGAAATATTACTATGTCTCATTCACTTGGTCAAGTGATAATTCAAGTTACTGCAATAGACAGTGATGGAGTAAGTTATTTTCTTAATTCCTGTTGTTACCAGTGATGATGACATTTTATTTCGAAAACCAGCAACAAAAAATCCCTCATCTATGTATTTTCATTGATTAAAGCCACTAGTATTGTCGTATATATATTAATATACAAGGCTTTCACTCTATACATGCCAGCTCAACTTGATTCATCTTTATTAGTCGAAAGACACTTGCTGTTATTTTCTTGTTGTTTGTATTTGTAATTGTTTTCCATTTCTTTTGTCTTTGTTGTCGTACACATTCGCTTGCTTTCTCCTAAAAAATTTAATGCTCTTAGCTTAGTTTCTGGGGGCAGCCAGATTTCAACAGTCTCAAGTGTAACTGCCCAAAACTGTAAGGATAACTTGGTAAGTTGACTGATGAGAGGAACTTGCAAATGACCCATCCCTGTTTTTCCCTGTTCATCTTTTTATTGTTTTTCCTGTCCGTCTTTGCATTGTTCATCTGTCAGGATATTTTATTACTGTCTGTTGTGTTCTTGTTCCATTTTTTGGATATATATGTAGTATATATATATATATATATACATATATTTAATTTCCTTATTTTTATTTTTACTTAGGATCTACCATATTATAATATTTCTGGATTAGCAAATAATGATTATTTCATCACCAGTGATGATGGAAAGATATATTTAAAGAAAGCATTGACATCTACTCAAGTTACAAATTCAGTGAGTATGACATATGAAATTTGAAATTTACTCATTTTACTCATTGGTTGTTTATCCATGTTTGCACAGGTCAGATAAACATATCCTGCTGCAATTAGCATGTAATAGCAGCAGGATATCTTCATTATGTTTTTATATCTATTTCTGCTTTGTATCTCTAAATTTTTATCAATCTACCATCATTGTGTATATATCTCTCTCTATATAAACGGCAGTTTGTCTGTGCGTTTTCTGTGTGTCTGTTTTCTCGTACCCTCACTCTGACCACGGCTTTCAACCGATTCTGATGAAACTTGACACACACGTAGCCCAATGTCATAATTCAAAACTAACGCAGCGAAAATTTTGAAAAGTTCCCCCAGTTCTGAAAAAAATCGATAAATTCGACATGGGGTCGAGAATCAGAAACCCAAACCACAGACCGTCTAGGGGACGCAACTCCACCTTTTTTAACTCTCAAAAAAATTTACCATCATTTTTTTTCCATTTTTTTGCTATTTTTTGGCTATAACTCTCTAAAAATGCTTTATAGTTATTTCCCTTACAAACCCGAGCAACGCCGGGCGATACTGCTAGTATATATATATTATACAATGAGAAATAAATTTCAGCTCAAATTGTAATTCGTTTTTATGAAAAGAATGGATTACTACACTGTTGGATAAAATACCTGGTAATAGCCCCTTTCATTCTGAGTTCAAATACTGTTGAGGGTGACTTTGGTTTCATTCTTCTGGATTTGATAAAATATGAGTCAAGAGCTAGGATCAGTATATTGGTTTTCTGAAAGCATCCTTACTCAGGATAAATTTCTATGAAAGTAAAATGCTCTCAGCATTCTTCCAAATAGCAATACATTATTTACATTTGGTAGAAAATTAACTCCAGGGGAAAATTACCAAATGTTAAAAATGAATTGTTATTTGGAAGAATGCTGAGAGCACTTTATTTTCATAGAAATTTATCCTGAGTAAGCATGCTTTCAGAAAACCAAACATTCCACAAATGATAACTTTTTCAATCACATAATCAAACTACTAAGTCTTCAGGAGTTTTGCATTCATTTCTCTAGTTGATGAGGCTCTAACCCAGGCATGTTGAACCTCTAACCCACAGGTGAAATTTTTTCTGCATTTAAATTTGAAATTAATTACTGGCAATGTCATTACAATTCTATATTAACAAAAGTGGATAAATGAATTTGTAAAATGAAAGATACATTATTTTTCTCAGAACAGATGTCCCCCACAGGCACTTAAAAACCACCTCTAGTACTTAAAACGTTCCTATATCTCTGATCTAACCGTATGCAATATAAGGTGTAACAAAGCTACAGACTTTGCCATGAATACAACAATAGCAGAAGACAACTGGCCAGTATTGAGTAGACATCTCTTATGTCATAGACTATCCTTAAGGAAACAGTCAATGTATGTATGTATGTATGTATGTATGTATGTATGTATGTGTGTGTGAGAATATGTGTGGGTGTGCACACATGTGTGCGTGTAAATGTAAACAAACAAATATTTGTTCTTTTATCAGTAGCGTCAAAAATGTGTGTTGTATGATACAAATAAAATGATATTTTTTCGAATGCAGAGTTGCCATTAGAACAGCAGAAATATGGGTAAATTACCCTTACAAAGTGTTCAAAAAAATATCATCTTATTTGTTTGTACAGTACACATTTTTGATGCTTCTAATAAAAGAACGAATATCTGTTTGTTTACATTTACACACACATGGTTGGTCCATAAAGCTAAAGTATTTAATGTCTAAATTTGGCAGAGACGTTATCAGTGGGCACTTTAGCTTAATGGTAAAGCATTTGTTGAAGTCTTTGAGTGTTGTGGGTTTGAGTCCTTTGGCTGGTTGTTTACAAATTTTTTTCGCTTGTAAGGATAATTTACTCAATATTCCTGCTATTCTAATGACAACTCCACATTAGAAAAAAAATTATCTTTTTATTTGTATATATATATATATATATATATAATATATATATATATATATATATATATATATATTAGGCCAACAGGTTTTGTAGTCTGATAGTAGGCCATAACGCCACACCCCTTATGGATGGGAAACCCAGGGTAATCCCATAAACTGGTCTCCCTCATTAAAATATTAACTGCTCTACATCCAATGCTGGTTTAACGATTAAGCAAAATAAGCATGTGCTAAGGGCATAAAGGGAAGGAGGGGGCACCACAGAAATGGTAAATGGTTTATGGCACAAAAGAAAGCACTTTACATTTGCTAAAATAATATTTGGGATGCCTTTATCTCTACTAAGTATAGATGCAAATCTGTTACCTAAGATTAATTTTGAGGATCTGATCAAAGACTTTGCAATTCAAAAAAGTAGGAGGAAACTTTTCAAATACAAATAAAGTGGAAGTATACAAAAACAAACATTATTTTCCCTCTTACTGTTTTGTTTCATTTTGAAAAATAAAAATTTATTTTATGGTTTGTTATTGTTTATATTTTGAATTACATAATCTTTTATGGGGGTACCAAAATCTTTTAACTGCTTAGGGCCTCGATAGGTCTTAATCCAACCCTGTTTGCATCTTGGAGTATACTCCTTCTCTGGATTTATGTTTTTACAAACGATATATCATATATATATATATAAATATTGGGTTAAAAACCTTTTTGGAGAGGAAGAGTTGAAGGCTGCCTGTGGGACTCAAATTCTCATCTTACGTAGGCAAGACACATTCTCATTCATTTTATATGTAAACACACACACACACACAGAAAGAGAGAGTGTGTGTGATGCAGTTATATGCATACAAACACGAGAGAGGAGTACTTGCTACAAAGCTCAAACAGTACAAAAAGATGATAAATAAGTTATAGTGACTGCATAGTTATAGTAACAAAGAAATAACATCTGACACACTATAAAAAGAACAAACAAGAAAAAATTCCAGGTTGTTTTAGTAATGTTTCAGCATTGAACAGGTTCTCTGTTTTGCTTCCACTTATATATATACACATAAGTGTATATCTTTGTGCATGTGTGTTTACATAAATTTGTTTGCATTTCTTTGTATGTGTTCCTCTGAAGATGTCTAAGGTTTATAATACTATTTAAATTGTATGCTTCAGTTCAGTGTAACTGCATGTGACAGGAGACAACCACCCAACTGCGACACGGCTTCAGTCAACATCTTTGTTTCTCAAGATAATGCACCAACATTTTTGAACACACCTTATAACACCAACATTAACAAATACCATGCCTTCAATAAGCTGGTCTTCTCTGCACGTGGCAATGATGCTGACAACCCTGTAAGTTTTAATTGGAATTTTTTTTTCTTTTATTTCTGTATTTTTCGTTTTTTTTTTGTTTTGCTTTTTTTTTGGTTTTACTTTTTTCCATAGTTTCATTTGTGGTCAGTGTCCTTCATACCAAATAAATGCAAAAACTATGATATCTAAATGCTATATATTTATGTATGTATGTATGTATGTATGTATGTATGAATGTACATATATATATGTGTATATGTTGTGTGGACGCCCCCAGACAAGGAAGTAGGCTAGCCCAATACGTTGATATAGAGGAAGAAGTCTAGATGTCGAAGAAGTAGAGAAGAATTGAGTTGAGTAGAAGGCATCCGAATGTGCGCCATAACAGTATATATATATATGTGTGTGTGTGTGTGTGTGTGTGTATATATATACATGAGAGGTATTGGTATCCAGAAGATCCAAGGTGGTAGGTAATGCTATGTAAGTGCTATGGAAGGTCCATAGTTAAACTCTCGGTTTGATAATGATATGAGTGAAGAGTCTAATACAGGTCTTGTACAAGCATGTATATGTTAAATAAAATGAGAAAACAAAGCCAAGACTAATTTTCTCTTAATAAATATCCTGAAAACTCCACACAGCCTTGGCTTTGCTGTCTCATTTTATTTAACAAATATATATGTGTATGTATGTATATATATATTTATATATATATCATCATCATCATCATTTAACGTCCGCTTTCCATGCTAGCATGGGTTGGACGGTTCAACTGGTGTCTGGGGAGCCCGAAGGCTGCACCAGGCCAGTCAGATCTGGCAGTGTTTCTACAGCTGGATGCCCTTCCTAACGCCAACCACTCCGAGAGTGTAGTGGGTGATTTTATGTGCCACCGACACAGGTGCCAGACGAGGCTGGCGAACGGCCATGCTCGGAAGGTGTTTTTATGTGCCACCAACACAGGTGCCAGACAAGGCTGGCAGACGACCACGCTCGGATGGTGTTTTTATGTGCCACCGACACAGGTGCCAGACGAGGCTGGCAGACGGCCACGCTCGGATGGTGTTTTTATGTGCCACCGACACAGGTGCCAGACAAGGCTAGCAGACGACCACGCTCGGATATAATATATATATATATATATGTATGTGTGTGTGTGTGTATGTTTATATATATATATATGTTACATGGAAAAATGTGAGCAAGAGAAAAAATATTCTTATGATTATAAACCTGGAAAATTACAGAAGTTATTACATTTGGAAAAGTTCAGGACAACTTATTACATGTGGTAAAGTTCAGAACAAGAAAAATTTTACTTAAAATATATATTTTACCCATATTTTACAATGGCAGTGCATCAGCATGGCCGCAGCTCTGAGCTGAAACTAAATTAAAAAAAAAATAAAAGATATATATATATATATATATATATTTCCTTATTTCTTTGCAGGTTACATTGAATTATGAAATTATTGGATTTTATCCTGCAAGAGAGGTTTTTACAATTCTTCCAAGTGGTGACGTCTATCTAAAACAATCTTTAAATTCTACCACTTTGAAGTATCCTGTTTATTATGTAAGTAACCAGTATTAATATAAACCATATGTTCATCAGCTTAAAAACAAAACCTGTGATAATCAAGTAGCAAATCATCATCATCATCATCATTATCATCATTTAACATCTGTTGTCCATGTTGGCATGGGTTGGACGGTTTGACCAGGCTAGCATGCTGGAAGGCTGCACCAGACTCCAGCCGAATTTTGCATGATTTTCTACATCTTGATGCCCTTCCTAACACCAACCACTCCAAGTGTAATGGGTGCTTTAATGTGCCACCGGCACAGGTGCCATTTGTGTGCACTGGGGTGCTTTTCCATGCCACCAGCATGGGTACCAATTTGCATGACACTGGTATCTGCCACAACTGTGATATTGCTTGGCTTGATGGGTCTTCTTCTCAAGCACGACATAATGCTAAAGGTCTTAGTCATTGCCTCTGTGAAGTCCAACTCTCAAAAGGAACTCAGCCACTTTGCCTCTATGAGACCTGACACTTGAAAGGAACTCGGTCACTTTGCCTCCATCAGGCCCAATGCTCAAAAGGTGTTTTTTACATGCCACCAGCTTGAGTGCACTTGGCTTGACAGGTCCTCTCAAGCACAGTACACCACCAAAGGTTTCAGTCACCAGTCATTGCTTCTGTGAGGCTCAAAGTTTGAAGGTCATGCTTCACCACCTTGTTCCATGTCTTCCTGAATCTACCTCTTCCACAGTTAGAGATTGGCACTTCTTTACACAGCTGTCCTTGTCCATATACATCACATGACCACACCAGTATAGTTGTCTCTCTTGCACAGCACATCTGATGCCTCTTATGCTTAATTTTTCTCTCAAGATGTTTATACTCTGTCAAACATGCATACTGGCATTGCTCATGCAGCAAAACATACTGGCTTCATTTCTTTCAAGCTTACACATGTCCTTGGCTATCACAGCCCATGTTTCACTGCTATGCAGCATAGCTGTTTGCATACAGGTATCAAACAATCTGCCTTTCACTCTGAGAGAGAGGTCCTTTGTAGCCAGCAGGGGCAGGAACTCTCTGAAGTTTGCCCAGCCTAATCTTATTCTTACAGTTACACTCTAGGAGCATCCACCTCCACTACTGTCTTGGTCATCTAGATAATAGAAGCTATCTACTACCTCTAGCTTGCACACCTGGCAGTTGATGGAGTCTATTTTCTGCCCATTTGCACCATTTATTGTATCTGTGCATCTTCTGGATAGGAAAGCTATTTTCCCTGTTAACCTTCCCCTGATATTACTGCACCTTTAATGCATCCAAAGCTTACACTGGGTGCATCTTATAGAGTTTCTATCTATAACTTTTCTACAGATTGAACAGGGTCATCTACCTGAAGGGATTTGTGATTTGTCTGCCTTCCTACTTACTAAGACTTTGGTTTTTGCTAGGTTAACTCTAAAACCCTTTGATTCTAGACCTTGCTTCCATACCTGGAACTTCGCTAGTTCAGGTAGTGATTCAGCTATAGGAGCAAAGGCCATCAGCATAGAGGAGCTCCCAGGGGCTTCATGTCTTGAATTCCTCTGTTACTGCCTGGAGGTCTATGATGAACAAGAGGCTAAGCTCCATTCCTTGGTGAACCCCTACTTGTACCCTGAATTCTTCACTGTACTCATTACCCACCCTCATTTTACTGGTAGCATCCTTGTACATAGCTTGTACAGCTCTCACCAACCACTCATCTATCCCAAGTTTTTGCATTGACTACCAGATAAGGGATCAAGGGACCCTGTCTAAGGCTTTCTCCAAGTCAACAGAGGCCAAATATAGAGGTTTATCTTAGGCTATGTATTTCTTCTGCAGCTGTCTCATCAGAAATATAGCATCAGTGGTGCTTCTCCCTAGCACAAAACCACACTGCAACTCATCTAGACTCTCTCCTTAATTAGCTGGGCTATGACTCTCTCTGTAACTTTCATCACCTGATCCAGCAATTTGATATCTTTGTAAGGCATCACCATTACCCTTGTAGCAGCCAAAATGTATAGTATTAAATATCCATCACAGCTGACCTCATCAATCGGTTTCACATAAATAATACAATGGAGTGTTAGGTAACAAACTGATTATATACCTTTGCACTCATCAGAGTTAGCTGATATGGAAGGGAATATGGCAGCATCTCTCTATTGTCCTCTATTGTCCATTATATTCTTTATGCAAAACCAGTTGGTTAGACAACTCATGCACTTATGTGTGTGTGTGTGCATGTATTATATGTATATTATATATGCATATATATTGTATTTGTTAGCATGTGTGTATATTTGTTGTTACCTGCAAGAACTGGCTGACATTTAATATCAGTGGAAGCCTGGGGGTTTTAGTTTCTACACAGTTTTCTCTCTCTCTCTCTCTCTCTCTCTATATATATATATATATATCTTATCTGTCTGTCTGTCTATCTATCTGTCAAATTCTTATTCCTCACTTTCTTGCTTGTTAACTTATACTAATTTTTCTATATCATCATGAATGTGATGAGAGTGGCTGTTGAATTAACTGAAATGTGAGAGCCTCAGAAAAAATACCTTACAGTATTTCTTTTTGGCTCTTTAGGTTATAAAATCAAAATCCTACCAAAATCAACTTTGTCTTTCATCAGTCTGGAGTTGATAAACAAAAGCATCAGTCCAATATTAGAATCAATGCAACCATATAGCCCCTGCCTCCTAAAATTGCTGGCTTCGTGGCTGAATTAGAAGCAATTATTATAGCCAGGTCTCTTTTAGACTGTAAACTATTAAGCTGTAAGTTAGTATCAGAATCTAATATTGATCAAAACAACTAAAACAGTTTAACCTTTTTGTTACTGTATTTATTTTGAGATACTCTGTGTTTCTTTCAATTACTTTAAATATAACAAAGAATTTAGTAAAATAACCTAGATATCATTCAGTTAGTGTTAGGAGCATAAATTGTGACTAAGGTTTGGTGCAAGATTTTAATTCAAAACTTGTGTAAACAAGACTTTTGTACACAGAGCCAGAGCCGGTTTCAGCCGGGTTGATAAGGAAAAGGTTAACATTGTCCAGAAATACAACACAAACTTTTCTTAGGTTTAAGCTCAGAAATGTACGTTGTGTAGTCCAAAGTTTTTAATAGAATGGACATTCTGCTTCATAATAATCTAATATTGCTATTCAAATTATAGCATAAACATTACCAGGGTTTGACTGTTTAGTTAAGAAGCTTGCTTTGCAACCACAAGGTTTTGGATTTGGTTCCTCTGCAAGACACTTTGTGCAAGTGTCTTCTACTACAGCACTGAACTGACTGATCCTTGTGAGTGAATTCAGTTGACAAAATCTGTGTGGAAGCTTGCTGTGTATGTGTGTTTGTGCCTGCATCTTTATGTTTGTGTTTTCCCCTTCCCTCAGTTTAGTAAAATAACTTAGTTATCATTCAGCTAGTGTTAGGAGCATAAATTGTGACTAAGGTTTGGTGGGAGATTTAAATTCAAAACTTATGAAAACAAGACTTTTGCACTCAGAGCCAGAGCCGGTTTCAGCCGGGTTGATAATGAAAAGGTTAACATTGTCCAGAAATACAGCACAAACTTTTCTTAGGTTTAAGCTCAGAAATGTATGTTGTTTAGTCCAACTGATGCTGGTTTGTTAATATCCCTGTAACTTAGTGGTTCAGCAAAAGTGACCAATAAAGTAAGTACTAGATTTTAAAAAAATAATAGATATTGGAGTTGATTTGTTTGGTTAAACCCTTCAAGGTAGTGCACCAACATGGCCACAGTCCAATGACTGAAGTAAAAGATAAAATATAAAAGATAAATCTGCTGAAATCTGCAATCTGTTGTTAATTGTTTGCTTCAACTTTCTTATATTTTCAGCTTCGTTTAGCAGTATATGATCCAGTGAATCCAGATTTAAAAGGATATACCAATGCCACAGTGAGAGTTGATCTGAATCCCAATGCACCCCAAGTTCAAAGTCTATTTGTTTTCAATATTTCAAGTTCTGCATCAGCCGGTACTATTGTTGGGAATATTTTTGCTTCAGATCTTGATGGGGTACGATAATTTCATTATATTACTCATATTTTTATTGATTTATTTATTTTACTTAGACATGTCTTTTTTCATCCAATTTTTTGTTAGGTTAATTTATTTGTTTATTTATAATTTGGAGTTTATTTCCACTTTTTAATTAGGAAGTCACATATGATCAAGTCACTCAATTGCATTTTTGCCAATTGTAATGAAATAGCCTTGGAACCTAATTTGATATGATGTGGTCTAAACAATCAGAGAGATGTAGCTTGTTCTAAGACTCAATGTAATGTTTAAGAGGAAATTTTCTCTTAAGGTCTAAATCATATACATTAATAAACACATCATTATTTGAACCAATGAAGTTCCTACATTTCCAATTCACCTACTTGAAGTAGCAGCTGAATTATCCTTACATTTCACCCTATCGTTTTAAAGTGAAAACGAGAAGGGCACAGCTGATAATGTAGTCCTAGATACCCCCACAAAAGACAGGATGGTAATGACTAAAACTCCTTTGATCATAGGTCAGGGCCAATCCAGAGCTAAACAACATCAATACTACAACAGCAACTCCCAACGTTCGCTTGTCCCTTGCATGGGAAGTAACTCTCATGTCAACTGTATGTCCAAATTCTGTGCTAGGTTGCTAAGTTATCACAGATAAATCTTGAACAAACATCATTTTCAGAACAACTGAGTTGACATTTTACACGCTTAAGCAGCATTTACTATCAAAGTCTAGATATACAGAAAAATAATAGAGTAGGAAATTGACTGCAATACTGTACACTTTTTCTATGATTCAATATCAGATGATAAGCAATCCAAGAGGGATCTACATGATTAGTCGAGCTGCTAGAAATAGGAGCTAAATCTTCATCAAATCACATCCACTCCTCTCTCATTTTAAAAAAGAGGGAATGTTAGATAATGTAACCTTTATACTCCTGAAATGAGAGGATGGTCAAGGTTGGAAAGCCTTTGGTCATAGGTCTATTTGATCAAGACTGACATGCAGTTAAACAACTCTACGAACAAAAGTATGTAACAAATACTTCTTTTTATCTGTAGTGCTAGTATATTTGTTGTTTCTGCTCATGAGGAATTGCTGAAGCTGTTTAAATGATCCTTTTGAAGCTGCAGAAAACTGAAACATCGTCAGCTAAACTATTGATTCAGTATAATACCATACATATATCATAAGCTTTAAGGCAGTGAGCTGTCAGAATTGTTAGCATGCTGTACAAAATGCTTAGCGGCATTTTGTCCATCTTTACGCTCTGTGGTCAAATTCCAACAGGGTTGACTTTGCCTTTCACCCTTTTAGTGTTGGTAAAATAAGTACCAGTTGAGTACTAGGGGCGATGTAATTGACCTACCCACTTCCCCCAAATTTCAGGTGTTGTACCTATAGTAGAAAGTAATATATCAGAAGCTAATATACTCAGCTGTATGTGGGCTGTTCAATAAGTATCTAGACTGTTGCCATAGTAACGAAGCTAAGGCACACAGATTGAAGCCACTTGCTACAAATTGACCTTGAACTTTGTTGTGCATGTGCACTAAATTTTAACATTCTAGCTTATTTCTACTGTTTATGACAGTGCTTGGAAAGAAGGTGAGTAGTGTGTGATCATTGTAATGATCATGACAGAGACAGTTGAGCAGAGAATCTGCATCAAATTTTGTCAAAAGTTTGTTGCTACCTGCTCAGAGGCCTACACAAAGTTTTCAAAAAGTTTTCATCATTCTCAACACAATCAAAGAGATCTTGTGCAACTGACACCTGGGTGTCTTTTTGGTGAGCTGAAAGCAGTTTTGGCTCATATCCAAATCCTCAGTGATAATAGACTGAACTGAACCGTAACTAATCTGCACATCCTCTGGTAACTCATGGATGGTGATTCAATGATTTCCCCTCACTGCTGCATGCACATCTCTCCATTCTGCTGGTTGTGGCTTTCTCAGAACATTCATCAATATCAGCATTTTTTTGGCCATCTTGTAAACATCTGAACCACTTGTACACTTGTGTGCAGCTCATACACTCTTCTCCATACACTTTCTGCAACTTTGCATAGACCTCTGAGCAGGTATCACCATGACAGCTTTCTCTGTCATGGTCAATGCGATGATCACACACTACACACCTTCCTTCCAAGCACTGCTGTAAATAGTAAAAGTGAACTAGAATGTAAAACTTAGTGTACATGTACAGCAGAGTTTAAGGTCAATCTGTGGCAAGTGGTTTCACTTTGCGTGCTTTAGCTTCGTTACTATGGCCACAGTCCAGATACTTATTGATCAGACCTCATATTCAGCAGTCATAACTATAAGCATGGGGTACTCATTGTGTTGATATTGTTGCTATAAGAATGGGGTACTCAATATGTTGCTATTGTAGGGTGCAGAATTTTCTGGCATTGGCCTTGTTTACAGGTATTTCATCAGTCTTTACCTTATGAGTTCAAATTCCACCGAGGTTGACTTTGCCTTTCATCCTTTTTGGGGTCAATAAAATAAGTATCAATAAAGTAATGGGGTTGATGTGATGGACCTACCCCTCCTGCCAATTCTCAGACTTTGTGTCTATATTAGAAAGGATTGTAATTTTTCTTTTTCAGTGTTATTTAATTTTTCAATTTATTGCTATTATTAAAAGAAACAATTATATATTTCAGGATCAACTGACATTCTCTATGGAAGGAGATCTTGATGACCGGCAAACTTTCTATGTGGCACCATATAATGGCGATATTCTCCTAAAGAAAAGCCTTCAAAAGAGCTTAGCACAATATGTGGTGAGTATAATTTCCTTTAAAATCTCATCATCATCATCATTTAAAATCCATTGTCCATGCTGGCATGAGTTGGATGGTTTGACCGAGCTAGCACATTGGAAGGCTGCACCAAACTCCAATCTGATTTCACATGGTTTTCTATGGCTGGATACTCTTCCTAATGCCAACCACCCCGAGAGTGCAATGGGTGCTTTTACATGCCACTGGCACAGGTGCCATTTGCGTGAAATCTGGCTGCGTTTACATTCCACTGGCACGGGTGCCAATTTGCATGACACTGGTATCTGCCATGACTGTGATTTTACTTGGCTTGCTGGGTCTTCTTCTCATGCACGACATAATGACAAAGGTCTTGGTCATTGCCTCCATGAGATCCAACACTTGAAAGGAACTCAGCCACTTTGCTTCCATGAGGCCCAACACTCGAAAGGAACTAAGCCTTCGCGAGGCCCAACATTTAAAAGATGTTCTTTACATACCACTGGCACAGGTGCACTTGACTTGATGGGTCCTCTCAACCACAGCACATTGCCAAAGGTTTCGGTCACCGGTCCATTGCCTCTGTGAGGCTTAAAGTTTGAAGATCATATTTCATCACCTCGTCCCATATCTTCCTGTGTCTACTTCTGCCACAGTTTCCCTCCACAGTTAGAGATTGGCACTTCTTTACACAGCTGTCCAAGTCTATTAAATATTATTTATTAGAAGTATTATTTATTCACTGACATTCCATTTTAATGATCTGAAATTAAAATAAATGAACCAAAATTAACTAGAAAAAAACAAAAACAAAATAGATTCCAAAATGATTCAAAAATAGAATTCTTGAAAAAAATAGATTCCAAAATTTAAAAACACAATAAATTCCAAAATTAAAAAAAATACGGCAGGAACTTAGTTGCCAACCCAGTACATGACATGAGCACAAGTGAGGTCAGTTTTGCCTTGGTTTTTACAGCTGGATACCCTTCCAAATGCCAACCACTTCACAATGTGAACTGGGCATTTTTTATGTGGTACCAGTACTGGCAGGGTCACCAAGAAGCTTGCAAAACAAGGAATCTTTGAGAGGGAGGGGGCACTGGAGGAGGTGATTTTGTGTCACATGATGAAAGATTAGTGGGTGACAGGGAGACAGGAAGATAGAAACAGAAGTCTTGCCATACAATAAGTACGTATGTGTAAATGATCATACATATACTTCTTCAAAATACGTGAATCATTCAGCTAACATCTGAATGATTCATCCATTGTGTAAATAGTGTTGTAAACATCCATGACTTACATTCAACTAAATCATACATTTTTGGTGAAGCTAATCATGAATGGAAATATTGCTTGTAAGAGTAATAGCAGGCAGTAGCATACCTTGTAAATGCTCTTATAGGGTGGCATTTTGGATCTGTTGTATAAGCTTGTATAAACCCTATTTGTCTGAGGGTTTGGAAGGTGGTAAGCTTAAGGACTGCCCCAGGCAAACACATTCTAGTTTCACTGACAGGCCCTTATTAATCCAAGAATTAAAAGTATCAAAAGAATGAACAGCTTTCGTTTTCTTTATTTATGTAGCCAAAATGGTTGACAGATCAAATAAAACCTTGTAAAAACGTAGGGAAACACTAAAAGGGATCATTGTATATGCATAAACGAATTCAGGAAAATGGATGGAAGCACTCCGTCGGTTACGACGATGAGGGTTCTGGTTGATCTGAATCAACAGAACAGCCTGCTTGTTAAATTAACGTGTAAGTGGCTGAGCACTCCACAGACACGTGCACCCTTAACGTAGTTCTCGGGGATATTCAGCATGACACAGAGAGTGACAAGGCCGGGCCCTTGAAATACAGGTACAACAGAAACAGGAAGTAAGAGTGAGAGAAAGTTGTGGTGAAAGAGTACAGCAAGGATCACCACCATCCCCTGCCGGAACCTCGTGGAGCTTTTAGGTGTTTTCGCTCAATAAACACTCACAACGCCCGGTCTGGGAATCGAAACCGCGATCCTATGACCGCGAGTCCGCTGCCCTAACCACTGGGCCATTGCACCTCCACTCAGGAAAAATAACTATCAATACAATGTTTTATATGCATTCTGATATATAAAGGCATGAAAAAATATTGGTTTCTAATTTTGGCACAAGGCCAGCAATTTCATGAATGGAGTAAGTTGATTACATCAACCCCAGTGACCAACTGGTACTTATTTTATTGACCCTGAAAGGCAAAGCTGGTCGTGGTAGAATCTGAACGCAGAATGCAAAGACAGACGAAATGTCATTAAGCATTGTGCTTTGACATGCTAATGATTCTGCCAGCTCATTGCCTTTAAAAAAGTGGCCAGGAGACTGCTATGAAGACTCGACTTTGTACCTCTCAAGTTCCAGATGATTGCTTTATCCTTTGAGCTATATGGCCCCTGACAAGGTATGAAAAGATATTAATATCAAAAGAGTTTTTTGAATATATGTTTCTTTATTAGCCACACAGGGCTGAACACAGACGGGACAAATTACAAAGTAGAGCTTTTCTTTTTGAAGAGTAAAAAAAAAGTGGAGTAGGTTTTCAATCAAAAGGGATCGTAAAAAGGAAAGAAAAAAAAAACTGATCAATAGGGATCGTGTATCACAGAAATGTCATGATGTAAAGTGTAAAGGGGGAAGCAGATAAGGTTTATCCGTGGAAAGAAAAGCCTACAGAAAAGACCATGGTAACCTCGGTCAATAATGTCACATGTTAATACATTTATTTGCAAGTAAGTAACTCTGTTTTAAATTTTTCCGGGTTCATAGGATTATGCTCAAGGTGGCTTCGTCATTCATACGTGCCATCCTTGCTACATTCACCCATCTTTTTTTTAAACATTTGCTAAACAAAACTTGTCCCCCTCTCTCTCTCTCTTTCTCTCTCTCACCACCTCTCTCTTTCCCTCTTTCTCTCTCTCTTTTTCTCATTTACTACTTTCTTTTTCACTTGTACAGTTTGATGTCAAAGTTACTGATGGAAGCAAAACTGCCAAAACTATCGTTACCATTAATGTGATACCTACTCAGAAACCATTCTTTACCTCTCCACCACCTAATGATGTGACCATCGATGATTCTTTCTCTGTGAATACACAACTGTTTGTTGCCAAAGCTACTCATAGAAACCTAAAGGTAAGACTGCATAAATTTTTCATGCCAAAATTTCTGTTACACATCATTCATATATTGCAAAACTAAGAAAATGGAATTTTAGTATCATTTCGCTACTATGTTATTGTTACTGTATGGTTAGCTGCTGTCATTATTTTATATCTTTGAAATGTTTAACAATCATTAAACAATATCACTTCAAATAAGAATGTCAACACTTAAGACAATTCAGTCAAAATTCTAATATCTAAAAATGCCAAATCATATAAAAAGTTAACCTTAAAAAAAACAAAAAACTTTTGGTTTCTTTAGTATATCTTTTACTCTTTACTCTTTTACTTGTTTCAATCATTTGACTGCGGCCATGCTGGAGCACCGCATTTAGTCAAGCAAATTGACTCCAGGACTTATTCTTTGGAAGCCTAGTACTTATTCTATCGGTCTCTTTTGCCGAACCGCTAAGTTACTGGGACGTAAACACACCAGCATTGGTCGTCAAGTGATGTTGGGACAACAAACACAGACACACAAACACACACACACATATATATATACATATATATACGACGGGCTTCTTTTCAGTTTCTGTCTACCAAATCCACTCACAAGGTTTTGGTCGGCCCGAAGCTATAGTAGAAGACACTTACCCAAGGTGCCACACAGTGGGACTGAACCCGGAACCATGTGGTTGGTAAGCAAGCTACTTACCACACAGCCACTATTCATTTTATTTTTATTAACATGTCTAGTATTTCATTATTTTCTTTTTCTAAACTAGAATTAATCAAGGAAAAAATAACGTGACTTATGGTTTTAAGTCTAGTGAAGGTGCATTGCTCAGTGGTTAGAGTGTTGGGCTCACAATCATGAAGTAGTGAGTTTGATTCTTAGACTGAGCTGTGTGTTGTGTTCTTGAGCAAGACACTTTATTTCACACTGCTCCAGTTCACTCAGCTGTAGAAATGAGCTGCAATGTCACTGATGCCAAGCTGTATCGGCTTTTGTCTCACCTTGAATAACATTGGTGGCATAGAGTGGGGAGGCTGGTATTCATTGGCAACAGCTGGTCTTCCATAAAAGAACCTTGCCTAGACTTGTGCCTCAGGAGGTAGCTTTCTCGGTGCAATCCCATGGTCATTCATGTCCAAAGAGGGTCTTTACCCTCACCTTTTATTAGTCTGGCATTCATCAAAGATATATGTAAATATTCAAATTATACTGTATATGTATGTTGACAATAGGTATAAAAATGTGAAACAGTTGCATAAATCATAAATCTATATTTATGATTTATATATACATTTATTAGTTGTAGATCAAAATTTTTAATCCTTGAATCTCTTATAAATTAGCAAATATCAAACAGAATTTAACTGAAAAATTTTATTTACTTGCCTAATTTACATGCAAATGAATTATTTGAACAATGTGTTAGACTAATGCATTTGAAAGAAACTGTCTCATGGCTAATTGTTTTTTTTTCTCCTTTTGTTTCTTTCTTTCAGCAACAAATTGTTTATGAACTGACTGGAGATTCACATACTCTAAACTATTACCAAATAAATGCAAATACTGGAGATATCTCCCTGAAAACATCACTTCTAACTGATCGTGTAATTTCTTATAGGGTAAGCTACAGAAATAATACATTTTATATTATGATTATATAATTGTAACTAGTTTGTTTACTAGATTCATTAGGACATTCTAAGATTAAAATTTTTTAAATAAAAAAGGAAAGAAAAAGTAGAGACTATAATTATGTTACTTGATAGAGATGTCTATAGCTAAGCTTTTTAGTTTTATCAATTTCCTTTTGGTTTCTATATTTATTCTTTTTTTATACATAATTTATTTCTTGATGCCCCAAATTCATAACCCAATGAATTCACTAGATATATTTCATAGAGATCATGCAGGCATTAAAATTTTCAATTCTTCTCAAAATCCTAGCAATCATAAAATTTGTGTAATCATAAAATTTGTGCAATCATAAAATTTGTGCATGTTTCAGATTCATGGGAGTTTAGAAAATTAGAGCTAATTTTGCCCATAGATAATAGTTCTGAACTATCACAGGTCAAATCCACAGATGTGATATTTATGTCAAAATGATGTGAAAATAGC
This sequence comes from Octopus sinensis, assembly GCF_006345805.1. NCBI lineage: Eukaryota > Metazoa > Mollusca > Cephalopoda > Octopoda > Octopodidae > Octopus > Octopus sinensis. Next base: position 29,531,214 of record NC_043001.1, on the reverse strand, counting down.
AATATAGAAGTAAGTGACCTGGATAAATATTATGAAAGGCTTACACCAGATATGAAGTCATTGTTCTAATGTAACTAGACTTCTCCTTTTCACTCATTATTATAATTTTTGCCTAGGCCAACAATTTCGAAGGAGGGGTTAAGTCAATTACATTGAGCCCCAACCTCCCCCAAGTGATCAACTGGCACTTATTTTATTGACCCCGAAAGGATGAAAGGCAAAGATGATCTCAGTAGAATTTGAACTCAGAACATAATGATGGGCAAAATACTGCTAAACATTTCGTTCAGTGTGCTAATGATTCTGTCAGCTCAAAACCTTAATAATAATAATAATAATGATGATGATGATTAAAATAAATGCCCTGATGCAGTACCAGGCAGTTGTTCTCATGGCTGCTGATCTTAACTGATTGGAAGTCTTATCATGTACATTGTTTTGTCTTGGTATAAAAGATGGGCTACAGCAAATATTCTGCTCAATACCACAGACTTGCTTGTCAGTTACTTGACCTTAACCAGTTGAGCATGTTCCTTAGTGGCTGACGATATGTGCATCTCTGATCACGAGCAGAAGTAGTGGGGGAGCATCATAGTCATGTGTTGAGAGGAATTCTTTGTGGTTTGGATAATTCACCTCTGGAAACATGGATGTTTTGTTCAACATCCTTAAACAACCTTTACTCAGGGTCTTTTTGAGCAGGATGGGCTACTTGACCTGAAGAAAATTCTAACTAGGTCCCACCTGCAAGGTCATGTTCTGTTAATCTTGATATGAGATCACTATATCATGCACATATGGTTGTGATGCATGTGCTTGGTATACCTTTATCAGACAGGTAGTCATGATGGGTATACTGGGCTTCGTATATTTTATAATAATAATACTTTTTACTGGAGGCACAAGGCCTCAAATTTAGTGGAAGGGAACTAGTTGATTACATCGATCCTAGTGTTTCACTGGTACATAATTCCTCAGTCTCGAAAGGCTGAAAGGCGAAGTTGACCTTGGCTGAATTTGAACTCAGAAAGTTGCGACAGGTGAAATACTGCTAAACATTTTGTCCGGTGTGCTAACAATTTTGCCAGCTCACCACCTTACTAATACTAATACTAATACTACTACTACTACTACTAATAATAATAATAATAGTAATAGTAATAGTAATAATAATAATAATAATCATAGTAGTAATAATAATAATAGGGTTTAGTTGATACCATTGCTTTTGATTCTTGATTTATCAATCCCAAATGTCAGATTGTTAATTACATTTAAAATTATTTGCTTTTGAAATGCAAATTTTAAAAATATGGTAAAAAGCTATTTTTTTCATTATACATTTTTTATTGAAATGAGCCAATGCATATCATTACAGCTTGAACTCAAAGCCTATGATTCAGCAGAACCAGACAATTTTGCAACAACTACCCTCATCGTTAATGTCAGGCGAAACCCAAATGCTCCAGTATTTTTATCAAGTAGTTATACCAAAGATATCAGAGAGTCTCTGAGTCCAGGTTCATCAGTGCTGAAGGTGTCAGCAACTGACAGTGATAGAGTAAGTCCCAATTTTTCAGACTTTAACTTTACCACCTTCATCATTATTATTCTTATTGTTATCATCACTATAATAGTTACCGTCAGCACCATCACCAACACCACCTGTATTTTTATTACCGTTGAATCTATTGAGCCTTTCAACACTTCTGTTTCGGAATCATCCACAGTTTTTGGCTCCTTTCAAATGGCAAATTTCTGAATTGCTACCCAAGAATGAACTCATTGATACAATACAATCTGCAGACCCAGACAATGATGTAGCTTCAAATTATGTACCCATCTAGTTATTTAGTGGCCTAGTGGTTAGGGTGTTGCACTCATGATCGCAAGATTGTGGTTTCAATTCCTGGACCAGGTGTTGCATCGTGATCTTAAGCAAAACACTTCATTCCACTTTTTGCCTCACTCTACTCAACCATAAAAGAGTAACCCTGTGATGGAATGGCATCCTACCAACAGCTTCTCCATTTTTATTAGTGTTGAATTTGTTGAGCCTTTCAACACATCTCTTTCCAGTATACAAAGGAAAACATCTTTTGCTTGCTTTCTTTTTAAATATATTACAGTTTCTATTTCCTATTCGGTTCTATCTTTTTCCCTCATTAGACTGCGGCCATGCTGGGGCACCACCTTCAAGAATTTTTTTAGTCAAATGAATCGATCCCAGTACTTATTTTCTTTTTAAAACCTGGTATCTATTCTATCGGTCTGTTTTGCCAAACCACTAAGTTACAGGAATGTAAACACACAGCACCAATTGTCAAGTTCTATTAAGGACAAACACAGCCACAAAGACACACACACACATGCATACATACATACATACATACATACATACATACATACATACATACATATATATATGTATATATATATGTATATATTTATGTATATATGTATGCATATATATATGTATATATATATATATGTATATATGTATATATATATATGTATATATATATATATATATATATAACAGGCTTCTTTCAGTTTCCATCTATCAAATCCACTCACAAGGCTTTGGTCGGCCTAAGGCTATAGTAAAAGACTCTTGCCCAAGGTAACATGCAGTGGAACTGAATCTAGAACTATGTGGTTAGGAGCCAAGCTTCTTACCACACATAAAAAATACAGTGAGTTAAATATAGGGAAAAAAAATATTTCACTACTATATAGGATAATAGAGGCAAATGGCCTAGTGGTTAGAGCAGAAGACTTATGGTCAAGGGATTGTGGGTTCGAATCTCAGACTGGGCAATGTGTGTGTTTATGAGCAAAATACCTAAGCTCCATGGAGCTCCAGCAGAAGGTACTGACAAACTTCTGCTGACTCTTTCGCCACAATATTTCTCTCACTCTTTCCTCCTGCATCTAACAGTTCACCTGCAACTGACCAGTGTCCTGTCCAGGTGGGGAATCTCTATGCCAATGAAACTGGGAAACTGGCCCTTAAGAGCCAGGCATGGCTCGAGAAGTAACAAACAACGACATATAGGATAATAAAGCTGATCATGACAGTAAAGTACAGATTAAATAACATAGGTTATTCAGTAAAAGGATTCACTGTGTAAAATATACTGCCTGTATCAGCTTTGACTAGCATCTCTCTGAAAGAAGTTAATAATCAGCTTTCAATGTAGCACAATTTTTAAAAAAATGTTTATTTGAACATAAATCTAACCATGCGTTTTCAAATTGATCCAGTACTATCAAGGACAGATGTTTCTAAAAGGATTCAACCTTGCTTCCTTTTTGGGGGTAGGGTAGGGGAGCACAAACATCAGTTAATTTATCACCTGTTAGTTTTTCTGAGAAGGCCTGTGGAATTAAAAATAACAAGGTTTACAATTTGTAATCAATAATAATAGTGATGATAATAATAATAATAATAATAATAATAATAATAATCGTTTAATGTTCGCTGTCCATGCTAGCATGGGTTGGACGATTTGACTGAGGACTGGCGAACCAGATGACTGCACCAGGCTCCAATCTGATCTGGCAGAGTTCCTACAGCTGGACGCACTTCCTAATGCCAAGTAATAATAATAATAATAATAATAATAATAATAATAATAATAATAATATAATAATAATAATAATAATAATGAGTTTATTGTATACAATGCTCAGATGCACCACAGCCATCAGAAAAAGTAACTAAAACTGCATGAACAGTACATGAAATATCCTCAGGAAGTGAACAGTGAATAAATCCTTAAAAAAAATTGGGTTGAGGGCATTGGGCAAACTGCTGGTGAATATTTCAGGAAGCATGGAAGTTTTGAACTAACAATTAACAACTGATGCAGGAAGCTTATTCCATGTTTCAGCAATTCTGAGCATGAAAAAAATGTTTCTATACTAGCTGAATATGACCTCAAATAGCCAACTAGATACCAAGTCTAATGTGAAACAAACAAGAGAAACTATTGAAGCAAGGAGAAATGGCTGGGTTGAGTTTGTTGCTATAAACTGAACTCAATTGTCAGGATCACTTTACAATGGGTTCCATAGGGTAAAGGAAGACATTAGCGACCAAAGGAAATATGGCAGAGAACAATAACAAAAGATCTTAAAAGCAGAGTGTCAACAATGGAACAAGGTGTCAAGGATGCTTTCAGTGTTAGGTGGAATGATCTTGCCGCTGCCTCAGGTTCCACAAGGCACAATGAAAACCAAATGTAATGTATGTAAATCAATATATTTTACTATGACAGTTGAAAATTAAGTATTTCCCTATCTTTGATTACCAGCTTGTCATATTTTATCAAATTTTCTTAAACTTACTTAAGGAAAATGCCATCACAATATAATGTTATGAATTATCTATGTACTATTTTCAGGATATTGTTGACTATGAAATGATAGATCCAGTGAGCAACAATGCTTATCAGAACTTCTTCATTTCAAGAAATGATGGCACTATTTATGTAAGGCAACCTCTCGATCGGGATAACACCACCAACATGTTTACTGTAAGTATTAGATATTAATAAAGTGGAAGTATTTTTATTTTATTTTTTTAATTTTTCATCATTTAACCAATTTCATAATATATTTTGTCTTCAACTGTTTAGTTGTTCTAGTCATTGGACTGTGGTCGTGCTGGGGTACAGCTTTCATGGGTTTAATCAAACAAATTGACCCCAGTACTTCTTCTACTTGTCAAACTACTAAGTTACTGGGATATAAACAAACCAAGACCGGTTATCAAGCAGCTAAGAATGGGGACAAGTACAAGTACAACGAAACACACACACACACACACACACACACACACTAACACTCACACACACACATACACATATATAAATATATATATATATATATATATATATATATATATATAGACATATATGCAATCTTCCACACAGTTTCTGCCTACCAAATTCACTCACAAAGCATTGGTCAGGCCAGAGCTATGCATAGTAGAAAGTTCTTATCTAAGGTGCTACACTGTAGGACTGAACCTGAACCTACATAGCAGCAAAGCAAATTTCTTATCAACACAACCATACCTGTGTTTATAATATGAAATATGAACAATAAATAAATAAATAAACAAACAAAATATAAATAAATAAATAAATAAAAACAGAATTTTTTTGAAATACTTTAGATTGAGTTTTCATTCTGCAGTACATTTTTGGTGGGTTTCATTAATAAGTAACTATATAATTTTACTTAAATTACTTCATTATTGAATTCACATTACTGTCGTTATTTTGAGAATATGGTCTTTACAAAAGAAAGACAAAGAAAAGAAGAAAAGTGAAAAAAAAAAAGAAAAAAGGAAGAGAAAAAGAGAAGAAATAGAAAAAAAAAGAAAAGCATCAATGCAGCACCAAGTGCTTCAGTTGGTTGCACACCACAAGGTTCAACAGAACCTGCTGAAGCAAGCCAGCACACTTGCAGCATTACCATGGGCTATGGTGAGGATTAGGCATTGGAAAGGCTAAGCACCCTCACAGGCATCACCTCATACCTTGGTGATGTAAGCTGCCAACGATGACAAGAACTTCATGGTCCGTGGCCCAGTCCCTCCAAACTTCTCAAATGCCACAGTTTGGGAGAGATATTTCACTGCAAGGTCCCTGAATTATTTGATTGGTTAGTTTGCATTGATATCAAATTGCTTACTCCTTCCTTTACTTTAGGTAGACCCCTGACCCCAATAAGCTACATATAGTGTTTTCAATATGATGATTAAAAGAAATAGCAATTCAGATTTCTGAAAGGAAGATTTGTGTTTGATATTATAACACAGATCAGAATTTTGTGAAATTTCTCATTTAAAGTGAGCATTCTCAACTAAAATTTGAGATTTCTTTTATTCCGAAAGGCAGAAGTTAATAACATTCATGAGACGTGCTCCTCACAGTTTGATAATTCAAATCATATACCTTTTTCTTTTGTTCTTGCTCTATCTAAAGACTATTCTTAATAAGTTGTGAACAAAGTATAAAGTAAAGGAGACTAAATTAGCTGAGTATTATTCCTTGTACATTAAAGCCAGAGTTTTAATCTGAAATTATGAATTAGAAGAGATATTTTAATAGAAGCACAAGCACAAAGCAATGTCAGACAAAACATATATGAAAAATAATTAAAGATTCTCTTTGCTAACTATTCTAATAAAACGGTATAATGAATTTCTGTTCTTATTATTCAGTGCTGGATTTTACAAGTACCTTTGGATCAAAATATAAAAATAAAATGAGTTAAAGGAAAAGGAAAAACTAACATACTTATTTCATATTTAATTTTGTAACTCTCATTTCAGTTCCAAGTGATTGCCAGTGATCAACGATTTCCAGTCAAAACTGGTACAGCCACTGTTACAATTAGAGTCTTACGAGATCAGAATCTTCCACAGTTTTTGGGCCCTTTCACATGGCAAATTTCTGAAATGCAACCCAAGAATGATCGCTTTGGTATAATACGAGCTACAGACCAAGACAATGAAGTAATTACAAATCACATACCCATCTAATCCTCTAGTGGCCTAGTGGTTAGGGTGTTGTACTCATGATCACAAGATCGTGACTTCAATTCCTGGACCAGGCAGTGCATTGTGTTCTCGAGCTAAACACTTCATTTCACCTTTTGCCTTAGTCTACTCAGCTGTAGATGAGTGACCCTGAGATAGACTGACATCCTATTCAAGGGGAAAGTTGTAATTTCAGTCACTTACATGCCTTAAAAATTAGGTGATCAGCCCTATGAGTTCTAAGGCATGAAACTGTGATGTCCAGTCATCTTCTAAATAGAAAAATGTTTTGTTTCTTTTTAACTTCAAAAATAATTTTTAGTGTCTGCTACTATCCTTTCTCTAGCAATAGTTACATAGCTACAAGTTAAAATACTAATAATATTTAGGGAAAGATAAAACTTATTAGCTGATAAAATTTGTTGGAAGTGGCTACTGCTACCATTTTTTGCAATTATTGCAATAATACTAATATATTATTCAGCTGTGTCTTAATAAACCATAAATATTTAAGCCCAAGTCCTTTTCAAGTTATTGCCAAAATAGCTTTACCAAAAGGTCAGTGCTGAAATCGTTATAACTAACCATTCCATTCCAACAATACACCATTGAAATGGCATGATGCATGCTTTCAACCAAGCTAATTGCATCTTTTAGCTTAAAAAGTATTTAAAAATAAAAATCTCAATTTTTATATTAAATAAAACCTATGTGGCAGGAAAGCTTTTTCCACATTTTTTTTTTAATGCTTAGCTCTTAAAGAAAATAATGTTAAATCTTAGAATGAAGAATAAAACTGAATGTAACATTTCAGAAGACTAATATTTTGCTATTTCTTTTTGCAGGGGAGCATAAAATTACGTCTCCTCCCTAGTGGAGTGACAACTTACTATTTTAATTTTAATGAACAAACTGGAGAAGTGACTGTCAAAGAAAACCTTAGAACTGATGAAAACACAAAATCCTATGATGTAAGAATTTTATAATTGTAAAGACAGAATTTGATTAATCGTTTGCTGCAATAAATAGTATTTTGATTTGCTTATTTTTGACCAAATTTAAGCCATTTCTTTTTTTTTTTTTTCCATCTCCTTTCATTTGGTAATTCATCATATTAAATACATTATATCTATTTTCACAAGTTCACCATCGTCATTATTTTATGTTTGCCTTCTATACACCTCTTGGACAGTGCCATTTCTTATTGAAAGATAGTTCCTAAAGACTGCTGCTCATACATATCATTTGGCTAGGTTTCTATGGTTGGACACCCTTCTTAACAACAACTGTTTTACAGGATGTGCTGGGTGCATATTTTTATATCATAGACACTAGAGGGATTGAATTGACTTTGGTTATGAGCCTTCAGCCATCTGAGTTTGACCAATTGCCTATATTACTAAGTGCTTTATAGGAGGTGTGAAATCAATGGTCACTCTATGACAGGCCCTAACCTTTAATTTCCTAATATATATATATATATGTTACATTTCTAAATACTACTCTATATTTTGCCATTAGTGGATGAGTTTTCTGCAGCACTGTGTCTGTGTACTGCCAATCAGTACAGTACTTTGTCATCGCTTTTGTGAAAGGTAGCATTTTCAGGTCACCCTTCAGCACTTCATACCAAGTCTTCTTTGACTCCCTCTTCTGCAGGTTCCCCTAACTTTAAATCTCTATGTGGCATTCATTCTCTATATCAGGAGTTCTCAGCCAAGGTCCATATGATCCTTGGGGGGTCCATACAAGATTATTTTGTTAAAATTTATGTGCAATAAATTGCTAATACTTCTATAGTAAACAAAATATTTTAACAAGTTTTTTAATGCAATTCCTAATAATATTTAATCATAAAAATATAAAAGGATTTTTTAAAGATCAAATGGACATAGGGTCTGCCTGAATAAAATAAGTATCAACGGGATCCATAGGTAAAAAATGGTTGATAAACCACTGCTCTTCATGCATCATATACCCATACCAGTACAGTTACTTATCGCCCATGTCACTGAATATTTTTGAAGTGTGGAATATTTGAAATATGCTTACAATAATTATGTTCTTTTGGTTGCTCTCACAGAAATTTAGTTTTAATATTCCTAATTCTATAAAAAATGTATTTATAAATAAAAAGATCTCTTATACATATTTTTCAGCTCAACGTTGAAGCTTACAATACATTGTATCCACAAAACACAGTCCAGGGCAAATATGTCATAAATGTGATAAGGAATGCCAATCCACCAGTATTTTCAACAAGTGACTATCGAGTAACAATTCCAGACACAAAACCTCTTGGAGATGTTATCCTTACCATTAAAGCAACAGATCAAGATATGGTAATGAACATAGATTATATTTGATTTCTGATGTTTTTATAATATTATTTGTTCAATAATCTATTTTACATCCATACTTCTATGCTGGTATAGGTTGAATAGGTATCATTTAAGTAGTATCTTTAATGCTACATGTAAAGATACTATGTTGGCAATTGAATGCACATCCAGTTGCCAACAGTTTCTTGTTTTACAAATAAGTGAATTTTAATTCCATTGCTTCAGAGGCATAAATTTATGGTACATAATGTTCACCAGGAATATAGAGAGGAAAATACCATTTTTTGTCATTTCTACTCAGAAAATCTTGTGCATTGAAGCAGAAAGGACAAACACACTCACACACACATTGCAATAAATTGAGAAGCAGTGATGAGTGACAATTCTGTAAATAACAATATTTATAAGCTTAAAGCTTATAATTGATCACCATGCGTTGACTAAAGAAAATAGTCTAGCGTTGGGGTATATAAATAAGCCCTCAATGGAAAAAAGTTGGTTCCATGCATATATATATGGAAAACCCACTGTTTTCTGTTGACAGCTTATGTGCCCCAATACTAACCTATTTTCTTTAGTCAATACAGCTTATAAATATTATTATTATTTACAGAATATATATATTATATTATATCATATGTATATATATATATATATATATATATATACACACAAATATATGTGCATACATGCATACATATGTACATACATGCATACATACATACATACATAAATAAAACTAGCAATTTTATAATAACTCCTGAGTGTTGTAACACACTTTACAGTACCAGTTTCTTTCCTCATACCTCTGAACTTTGGAATTCCTTTCCACAGTCTTGTTTTCCTCTTCAGCATAACCTCCAGTCTTTTAAGTCTAATGTATATCGTCACCTATTGACTTCTTTCTAGAGTTCATTTTATTCTAGTAGCTCAGTGGTCTAAGGACCTTGTAATGAGCGAATGCTTTAAAAAGAAAACAACAAAAAAACTCCATTGTATTACACATTTCCTGACCACCTATTCATTCTGTGTAGATTAATAATTTTCTCCAAGTTTGATTGATACTTGCTTGCATTTCAGAAATTGGTGAAGATTAAAATACTAGAGATTCATTGAAAATATTTATTTCCTCTTTTGAAATTTTTACCTACCTATAGTCACCTGTTATATTTTCATACATATTGAGCTTTTATTTTTAGCAGAGAGTTTCAGTAGATTTATCAACTCAGTTATTCCTCTGCAGATCAAATGTGAGCTGTTCTTGTAGGTCAATAACCTGCCTGGAAATGAAAACTTTGGTCACCTGTAATTAGGGGAAAGTGAAGTTCTTAATCAGATACTTCAGTGCCTTGGCACCTCTAGATAAAATATAAGAGATATGAGAAAATTTTTTTGATTGCTTTTCTTTTAAAAATTGATATTTTATTCATTCTTTTTTTCATTACACGCAGGACACCATTGTGTATTCAGCAACTGGAGCTTCAAACACTCTTCAGTACTTTTATCTAATGCAAGACAGTGGTGAAATTTTGGTTAAAAATTCACTGACTTCTGATTCTCTAAGCCCAACTTCGTATAGGGTAAGTAGATGGCATCTTTTATCTTTGCTTCTTTTGCTTGCTTCACTCAACAGTTTGCGGCCATGTTGGGGCACTGCCTTGAAGTGTTTAATCAAACAATGCAACCCCAGTGCTTATTTTTTAAGTCTGGCACTTATTCTCTGGGTTTCTTTTGATGAACACACTAAGTCATGGGATGTAAACAAACCAACACCGGTTGTCATGTAGAGGAGTGAGGAGACAAACACAAAAATACATGCGCACACATACATGCACACACACATACACACATGTGCACACACACACATGCAGACACACATACACACATGTGCACACACACACATGGACACACACATATGCACATACATGCATACACATGCATGTGCACACATATATGTGCATGACTGGATGCACTCAGAACATGGCAATTACTTCATTCAAATTTCAGCTCTTATTGTAAATCACATGATACTTCCACTGTTGTGTTATCACACAGGGTCCTGTGCAATCTGAAGTGGGTTATAACATGATATGGAGAGTTATATATATATATAAATACATATATATATATATATATATATATATATATATATCATCATCATCGTTTAACGTCCATTTTCTATGCTGGCATGGGTTGGACGGCTTGACTGAAGTCTGGAAAGCCAGGAGCTGCACCAGGCTCCAATCTGATATGGCAATGTTTTTACAGCTGGATGCTCTTCTTAACGCCAACCACTCCGAGAGTGTAGTGTGCCACCAGCATGGAGGCCAGTCAGGCAGTCCTGGCATCGATCATATTTGGATATGATTTATGTGCCACTGGCATGGGAGCCAGTCAGAGGGTACTATCCACACACACACATACATATATATATATACATACATATATACATACACCGGCCTGTGCCGATGGCACATAAAAAGCACCCACTACACTTACGGAGTGGTTGGCATTAAGAAGGGCATCCAGCTGTAGAAACACTGCCAGATCAGATTGGGCCTGGTGCAGCCTTCTGGCTTCCCAGACCCCAGTTGAACCGTCCAACTCATGCTAGCATGGAAAGCAGACATTAAAGGATGATGATATTAGGTTTCCACACAGTTTGTCTACCAAATTCACTCACAAGGCACTAGTGAGCCCTAGATCTATAGTAGAAGACAATAAATTATAAATAAGTTAAGAGGCAATTTTTTTTTAATATCATATGCAAGACAGTCATAACTATTTGAAATTTGGCTCTCAGTTGGAAAAAGAACACAAAAACCTAGCATCACTGATCAAATGAAAGGGGAAATAATTTTAACAAGTTAGTATTAATCTCTCGAAAGTTAATTTACATACTTAGGAGAATAAAAGCCTTTTTCTCTACATGCAGGCAAAGGACAGCTATGGACATAATTCTGTCTGTTAGACCACATCAGTATAACATAGTCTACTCAACCATTCTTGAACAATTGAAAAGATTTTACGGACAGAAATGACTTTTGGTCATTATAATTCATCATCATCATCATCATTGTTTAACGTCCGTTTTCCGCGCTAGCACGGGTTGGACGGTTCGACCAGGGTCTGGGAAGCCAGGAGGCTGCACCAAACTCTAGTCTGATCTGGCAGTGTTTCTACAGCTGGATGCCCTTCCTAATGCCAACCACTCGGCGAGTGTAGTGGATGCTTTTTACGTGCCACCGGCACAGGTGCCAGGGGAGTCTGGCAGCGGCCACGATTGGTTGGTGCTTTTAATGTGCCACTGGCATCGGCCACGTTCGGATGGTGCTTTTTATGTGCCACCGGCACAGGTATCACAACTACTATTTCCATTGATATTTATTTCGATCTTCATGTACTTGACTCAATAGGTCTCCTCAAGCACAGCGGGATGTTCTGAAATCCAAGGTACTTTGAATGGGCAGGGGCTATGCGGAACTGGTGCAGGAAGCAGCCCGGGTCTTTGCATAATCAAAATTCAGAGCATCATCATCATTTTACTTCCGTTCTCCATACTGGCATGAATTGGACAGCTGGACAGGATCTAACATATTGGAGGACTGCATTACATTTCGCTGTCTGTTTTGGCATGGTTTCAGTGACTAAATGCCATTCCTAGCATCAACCACTTTGCAGACAGTACTGGATGCTTATTTTTGAGTCATCAGCACTAATGAGATTGCCTTGCAACTTGCAAGATTAAAAGACATAAAGCGGTTCTTATAAGTGAAGGAGAATAGGGCAGAGTGCATTGATGTTAGGCAAAGTGATGGGGTGGGGTGAAGTATGATGAGAGAAGAAGATTTATAGTAAGGAGGTAGTGGAGAAAGTAACATAGTAAGTCACCATTAGGGGAGAGACTATGGAAGGAACAAGAGGGAAAAGAAAAGATTAGTGTTAGAGCTTAGTGAAAAGGATAAAAACAGAGTGATAAGCAGGATGAAGGGAGTTGTGCAGAGGGGTAACTTATTTGTCCAAACTCATGCCCATTTTATTTTATTTTATTTATTTTATTTATTTCATTTTATGTTTAAATTGCAAAATTGTGATATCCTCATTTTTAATTTTTCTTCTTATCTTTTCTTCAAGATGACCGTCACTGCTCGCGACAAACGTGCATCAGAAAATACTGCAACTGCAACTGTCATTATAACTGTTACTCGAAGCCAACCCCGAATACAGTTTCAAAATCTTCCAAGTACATTAACTTTTAATGATACTAAATCTCCAGGTGACATATATATTGTAAGAACATCTTGGGTACAAGTTGGATCTAATGTGGTGAGCATCTGGAAAATTATATTTAAATTTTGTTTTTGTCTTTACTACTACAAACATGTATGGAAGAAATAATTACATTTTTTTGATATTTTGAATGAAAATTTCAAAATTTAAGACTAATGAGATAGTTTTAGAATATTTCCTCTTAAAATGTAAAATAAAAAAAGAATATAATTCTTGTGGTTAGACTAGTGACCGAGACCTTTGGATATATGCTGTGCTTGAGAAGACCCGGCAAGCCAAATGAGACCATAACCTCATGGCCTATGCCAGGGGTGTAACCAGCCCACTTATGCGTACCTTTTCTTTCCTTGGACACTAAACTCTGCTTGTGATGACCTGTTGAGGCAAGTGAAATCAAAATCAAAATCAAATTCGATGACTGGCATCCATGCTAGTGGGGTGCAAAGAGCACCATACGAATGTGATTGTTGACAGAGCGGCTAACCGGCTTCCATGCCAGTGGCACATTAAAGGCACCACTCAATGCCTTACTGGCACTTGAGCCCCATGCTAGTAGGGTACTAAGAGCACCATCAAAGCGTGATCGTTGCCAGAGCAGCTAACTAGCCTCCATGTCGGTGGCATGTAAGAGGCACCATTTGAGTGTGATTGTTACCAGCATCGCCTTACTGTCACCTGTGCTGGTGGCATGTGTAAAAAGCTTCAAGCAAGGTCATTGCCAGCACTGCCTGGCTGCTGGTGGCATGTAAAAGCACCCACTACACTCTCGGAGTGGTTGGCGTTAGGAAGGGCATCCAGCTGTAGAAACTCTGCCAGATTGAGATTGAAGCCTGGTGCAGCCATCTGGTTTGCCAGCCCTCAGTCAAATCGTCCAACCCATGCTAGCATGGAAAGCGGACGTTAAACGATGATGATGATGATGATAATGATGAATATATATTATGCTGGACAGACCAGAATTTCACATCATTCATGCTATAAACAGTTTTGATCTAGATTTTAATTTAAATATTACCCCTTTGGTACAGTTAGTCCTGGGCAGGGTAGTGCTAAAGCAGCTACTTATTACAAATGAATAGGTTAACAATAAAATTACCTTCAATCTTTCCTAAACATAAATAGAAAAATTTATTTTAACCTATACATCATCATCATCGCTTAACGTCCGTTTTCCATGCTAGCACGGGTTGGACGGTTCGACCAGGGTCTGGGAAGCCAGGAGGCTGCACCAGGCTCCAGTCTGATCTGGCAGTGTTTCTACAGCTGGATGCCCTTCCTAACGCCAACTACTCCGTGAGTGTAGTGGGTGCTTTTTACGTGCCACCAGCACAGGGGTCAGAGGAGGCTTGCAAACAGCCATGATCAGTTGGTGCTTTTACGTGTCACCGACATAGATGCCAGTCAAGCAGTGCTGGCATCTGCTCCGTTCAGACAGTGCTTTTTACGTGTCACCAGCATGGGTCTCTTAATTACAATTTCCATTTGATTTTCATTTTGATGTTGGTGTTGACGTACTTGACTCAATAGGTCTCCTCAAGAACAGTGGGTCACTCTATGATCCAAGGCTAGCACAGCAGGCCATGCTGTGAGCCATGAACTCTCTTCATTTGTCGGGTCTTCAATCATGTTATGTGAATGATTTAAGTCCTTCATATTTCTCATGCTCTTTAACATAAAACATAGTTTATTCTTAAAACTACAGAATAATTTTTACTTAATAAGTAATGTTGTGTCATCAGAAATATTTTTGCATTCACTAAATTTAACCTTTCCCTCTGTATTTTTGTATTATTTTATCTTTTTGCAGGGTAAATCCATACACTATAAACTAACTGGAAAATATCCAGCTTTGTCATTCTTTCAAATAGACAAATTGACAGGCGTAGTTTCACTTACTGATACCTTGAAGAAACCAAATATGTTTCTAACTACATTTACCGTAAGTTGTTTTTGTTTAACACACACACAAAACAAAATATTACTATTCTTTATATTTATTTGTTTTATATAGCTATTTGATAACAATAGTAGAACCATCCAAATATCCAGGTATGGAAAAATAGCTGTTAAAATTTGCATAAAAGAAGGCATGTGTGTATATGTATATGTGTGTGTGCATGTATGCATTATGTGCATATGTGTACTTGTGTGTGTATATATATATATAAGATAAGAAAATAGAAAACGGAGAAGTACTGATGAACAACAATTGACTTACATCAATTATTATTAATTAATTCAAGGCAAATAGACTGCCTCCCATCTAACAGCTGTTTCTGCTTCCAGTGTTGCCATTGATATGCACAAATATGTAAAATATTAATCATATTTCGTAATAAAACCGATCTGAAACAAGGAGCTTCATCAAAGTGAAAAATAAATAAAGAGGAAGAGCATAGAGAGAAAAAAGGGAAAAGTTGAATATGGTTGCAATCATACCATTTTGCTTGTGTCTCTTTGGGCCATTAAGTAAAAGACTAAACCAAAATAGCAATTGGTGGGTTAATCCTTTGTACAGGGGTGGGGGGATAGGATGGATAAATAAAAAAAAATTTTAAAAAATATAGTGGGATAGAGCAATAGGTTTTAGTCAGGGAAGGGGTTTTGATACAGTAAGGTTTTATATTAATCATAATAATTTATAATAGTTGTTTGTAGCACTAATTAATAGTATTACTCATAATAAAGTGCTATTTGGTTAAATGCAATTTGATTTGCAAGTAGGTGGTTAAGCCTTTCCACCTGTTGTCCGAAGTGAGATAGGCCAAGGTCCAGCGTTTGATGTAAATGGTCAGTTGAAATTTAAAAACTAAAGACCAGCTATTGAGACCGTTATACAAGGTAAGATAAATAAATAAATGAATAGGAAGATGGTGTGTTTTGTTAGGGGCCCTAAAACGCTTCGGATATTAAACATTAGATTTAAAAAAATAATATTATGGGATCTTTTTGGTTTGAACGGCAGGTTTTTAACATAATTTCTAGGTAACTAAAAAATTTTAAACTTCGTATACTGGTAGAATGTGTTTATAAAACATCTTTTTCTCTTGGCTTTATTGAGAAAATTCTATAGTTTGTAAGATATTTGTTGGTTTTTTTCTTCAATTTCTGCAATTTCAACCAATCAATGGCATCTATTGAGGTAAAAAAAAACATTCTGTGCCATATGAATATGTCCCTCATTTAAGAAACTGATTGGGTTTATTTACATTTGTGAAGAAAAAAAGATACCCTTCCCCCCACCCCTAACCCTAATCCTAAAAGAGATTGAAATGCAATAGATCGATTCTAGGGTCATAATTATGGGTGACAATTTCATATGACACCACTAGAAAAAAACTGCCATTCAAACCAAAAAGATCCATATTATGGAATAAATATTAAGAGATGAACAAGCAAAATGGTATGATTACAACCATACTCAACCTTTCCCTTTTTCCTCTCTATACTCTTCTTCTTTATTTATTCTTCACTCTGATGAAGCTCCTTGTTTCAGATCAGTTTTATTACAAAATATGATTAATATTTTATGTATTTGTGCATATCAATGGCAATACCATACAGAAACAGCTGTTAGATGGGATGCATTCTATTTGTATTGAATAAATGAATGATAATTGATGTAAGTCAATTGTTGTTCATCAGTACTTCTCCATTTTGTGTTTTCTTTAAATTTTGATTCGTGATAAGCCCATGTTTATCCTTGTCTTTACCTATAACTTATGAACATAATATGTTTGCATATGTATGCCCATGGTTAAATATAGGTAATATAGTGGTAGTGTAATGGATACTTCTATCCCTTAAACGTTTATTTTAACCTCTAACTCAGCTAAACTTACAAAGATATATATATATATATATAAATATATATATATTAGTATATATATATATTAGACGCCATGATAGATCATTAGCTACTACACACATTTTTTTTCTCTCCTTGTTTTTTTCTGTGTATCTTTTTGTAGAAGAGCGTAGGCTCGAAATGTAAAAGACTTCTTCTATTCCTGAGTGCTATACTAATACATCTGTTTGTTTGTACACTACCTGCTTTCGTCTTATGTTTATTTTCATAAACTTTCCCTTTATACTGTTGTGTCTGGGGAGAGTCATTCTCTTTTAGTGCCTTATTATTTAACACACTCACCAGTAAAATTTCCACTTATTTCATCTTTTTATTTTCCTAAAATTTTCATTGCATCTTGCAACTTTTTCCATAGTCTTTCCCTTTATATATATATATATATATATATATATATATATATATATATGTTTAAACATATATCTTTGTATGTGTGTTGTTGTCGTCATTATTTGTATAGCATTATAGTCTCATAACAGCCAATTAATGTCACTGAACAGTTTCATGCCACTGTGTGGCACCTTGGGCAAGTGTCTTCTACTATAGCCTCGGGCCGACCAAAGCCTTGTGAGTGGATTTGGTAGATGGAAACTGGAAGAAGCCCATCGTATATGTGTGTATATATATATATATATATATATGTATGTATGTGTGTGTATGTTTGTGTGTCTGTGTTTGTCCTCCCAGCATCGCTTGACAACCGATGCTGGTGTGTTTACGTCCCCGTAACATAGCGGTTCGGCAAAAGAGACCGATAGAATAAGTACTAGGCTTACAAAGAATAAAAGACTATAAAGGCGGTGCTCCAGCATGGCCACAGTCAAATGACTGAAACAAGTAAAAGAAAAGAAAAGAAAAGAAAGAAAGTGTTTCAGAGGGAAAATTACCAACCATTGGATGTGGCTGAATAGAAAAGTATGGCTTGGGCTCTTCGCTATTTGAGGTTTGAAAACAACAGATTTGGTTTATGGATCTCAGAGTTGCTGTAAAATATCGGAATTAAATTCACAGTTGATAGAATACATCTATAGAAAATAAATTGCAAGAATAAAAAAGAACAAAGCTGGCTTTTAAGCCTGTTAGAGTTACATTTCTTGGATTGGCCTCTTTTAGCTCGTGAAACTTTAAAAAATTTTATATCTGAGGAAATGCAAATCACTTTCTCTCTTGTGGTGAAAATTAGGATATCAATTTCAATTGACTTATTATCAAATTTAAATGTTAATCAACTGAACTGTTAGTCTTTCTTAAATTGTTTCTTGCAATGACCAGCCTTTTTAAAAATATCTTTTATTTCTTGAACTGCTTCGGTGAATTAAAAATCTCAGTCGAACTTGATTTATAAAAATCAATATGATATATATTAAAAGGAATTATTAATATAACAAAAGAAAAACAATCAGGCACAGGAGTGGCTGTGTGGTAAGTAGCTTGCTAACTAACCACATGGTTCTGGGTTCAGTCCCACTGTGTGGCATCTTGGGCAAGTGTCTTCTGCTATAGCCCCAGGCCGACCAATGCCTTGTGAGTGGATTTGGTAGACGGAAACTGAAAGAAGCCTGTCGTATATATGTATATATATATATATATATATATATATATATATATATATATATAATATATATATATATATATATATATATGTATGTATGTGTGTTTGTGTGTCTGTGTTTGTTCTCCTAGCATTGCTTGACAACTGATGCTGGTGTGTTTACGTCCCCATCACTTAGCGGTTCGGCAAAAAGAGACCAATAGAATAAGTACTGGGCTTACAAAAAAGAATAAGTCCCGGGGTCGAGTTGCTCGACTAAAGGCGGTGCTCCAGCATAGCCGCAGTCAAATGACTGAAACAAGTAAAAGAGTAAAAGAAAAAGAGAGAGTATTTCTCCTTCAAGAACAAAGACTAATCATCTCAGCACTTTCTAATCTTACTTGGCCCTTGAGCACTCATATTACTCTGTTTTATGCAATGTATATTCATTAACATCGTTTTGAATTAATCATGCATTATCTCATAGCTTTGAGATTTCAATGATATAATTGCTTATTTTTAAAATGGCATCGTAGGGAAGACTGAGAAGCCATGTCTGGCTGATTTAAACTTAAAACAGGTAGAGTATTTGAGCCTGATATGGTCAGTTTACCAACCATATGATTCTTGGGTGCTTTTGCAGAGTTTGCTGTGTTGCAAGAATTTGGACCTATTTTCTAATTTGAGGATTGTTGTTTCTTCCCCTTTTTCCTCCACCAATCTTAAAGGCCCTATAAAAGACTAGCTTTCTAATATTAAGCCATAAAAAAGATTTTTTTTTTGTATTTTATATACGTATCCTTTTATTTCTTCTATTTTTAGTTGGATGTGGTTGCATATCAAGAAAATAACACAAAAGTTTCAACAACGTCTCAGTTAGTGATTAATGTAATCCGAAACCCTAATGCTCCAATCTGGGACAGTAGATTGTATAATAAATCTATTAGTGAAAACCATCAAATCGGTTCATCTGTCTTACAACTGACTGCTGATGACAAGGATCAACAGGTTAGTAGCTTCCAGATGTTTCTTTAATGTTTGTTCTACCTTAAGTGATGCTTTTTCATCATCATCATCATCATCCTTTAACGTCCGCTTTCCATGCTAGTATGGGTTGAATGGTTCAACTGGGGTCTGGGAAGCCAGAAGGCTTTACCAGGCCCAGTCTGATCTAGCGGTGTTTCTACAGCTGGATTCCCTTCTAGCTGTAGAAACACTGCCAGATCAGAATGGGCCTGGTGCAGCCTTCTGGCTTTTTGTTTCTATAAATTAGGTTTAAACTTGAAAATTTAAACTTGATAATTTATATTGAATACATTTGAAGAATATGTAATATAAACAAAGAGAAAATAGCTTTTAATTCATACCCTGCTTATTCACCAAAAAAATCATTTATTTCTTATTTCTTTGATTTGGCTTTATGACATCAGATCAAATATTATAGAAGCCTCATATTAAATCACTGTAAACACTCTAATTGCTAGTATATGAATATAACATATAGCCAAATATTGATCAGTTTCATTACTCTTAAATCTAATATAGAGTATCTTTTATTGGAATATAACATGTATGTATATGATACATATATAATACAAAATCACATCAAAAATACAAATTCAAAATCAGGAGAAAAAATGGAAAAAGAAGAACAAAGAATGATAAAAAAAGAAAAGAGTAAGAAAAACAAAAAAGAAAGAAAAAGCATTAAATCAACACCAAGTGCTTCAATTGGTTGTACACCACAAGGTTCAATGGATCCTGCTGAAACAAACCAATACACTTGTGACATTACCACAGGTGATGGCGAGGCTAAGCCATTGGTACAGCCAAGCTCCCTTAAAGGCATCATCTGACACCTTGGTAAGGTGAGCCACCAATGATTACAAGAACTTCACCATTAGTGGCCCTGTTTACAGAATTTGTTTTGCTTCTGTAAACTAGAAACACTGATTTTTTTTTTTTTACTTTTTAAAGAACCAGTCAAAGAAAATATTTTCTCAAATCCAGAATTTCTGAGTGCATGTTGATACTTTACTCAGTTCCATGGTATTAAGCAGCTAAAAGACAAATCTCCTTCTGGGTAGCATGCCACTCTATCCCATTCCCAACTGGCAGTAGGCTTAATTCTTTGGTTTAACACCCCATCTGTCCCTCATGTGCCTTTAGCAGAGTTCATTCTGTTGCCAGCATCTGGTAAGGTCATAGGTCTTTGGATAACTTCCTTCTATCCAGTCATTATGCTCTTCTTCTTGTAACTAAGCCATAAAAAATGTTTTTAAAGGAACTTGCCCTTCTGCCTGACATCTTCGTGAACTGAAGAGACAATGCAGAATTAAGCATTTTACTCAGAAACTATGAAATGATTACAACCAACATGGACTTACAACATATGAATTTGTAGTCCAGACCCTTCTATACTTTGTGGTTATTTTTTTTCCTTACAATAAATAATTATCCCTGTTTGAATTTTTAAGTCCTACAATTATCTGCAAGTCATTGATTTGGCAAAGACATATATTTATTTAAACACCTTTTTTGTTCCATAATTATTCCATAATACACACAATCTTATTATTGTGTCAAGATTTGCAGGTGATTGTTGTTTAGACACAGGTCAGCCCTAGGTGAGCAGACCTGTAATGAATGGTATTCTAACCATAAACATTCCAGCATTCCCTTGGGAATTATGCATCTAGAAGTACATTATTCAATGGATCCCTTTTCTTGGTGGTGGGGTATAATTTAAAGGATAATTGACTACTACTTCTAGCAAGTCGAGTGACCAGAGTGTGAGCTATTTGAATTTAAATTGGAAGTCAGTTAACTGATATTTATAGTAAAAAATATCATTTAAAATATATCAAAAGCAATTCTATTTTGCTAAACATAATTGTTACAAAAGACTAGAGCTAAGTCTATTTAGCTGAATTAAATAGAATCAATAGCTAAATAGAATTAACTCTAATATTTGCTACTAAATCTATGGTACCAAAGACTAGAGTTAACTCAATTTAGTCAAAGACTAGAGTTAATTCTCTTAAGCAAAATATAAATATATGTCTTTGCCAAATCAACAAACCTCTCAATGCACCACATAATCATTCTCTCTCTCTGCATATGGGTGCCAACAGTCATCGACCTCCATGCCAAAATGTGAAGATTAATTATTTTTCTTAAGAGGCTCCAATTGCTATCTCCTGGCTCATTTATAGTTTACCTTGCAAATCCTTGGGGCAGATTCCATTAACTCTGAGACAGAGGGACTGGTTCACTTGCCATAAGGGCATATCCATAAGCCAGGACACTTGTGACAACATGTCACAAGTGTCAAACCTTCAAATCCTGTATGCCTTCACTGTAGCATATTCTTGTTATTAGGCCCTTGATGGGGACTTTGACAAGTACTATCATTCCAGGCCAGAACAGACCTGGTGCAGGGGTGACTGAGGAATAACTATATGAGGGGGTGCTGAAAAGTTCCTGGCTTTAAGGATATCACAAAAGGCCTGACTGGAGACCCAACCTTCCAAGTTTTTTCACAGGGCTTGAAAATACTGAAGGACCACTGCAATAAGTGTGTGAATCTGAGAGGGGAATATGTTGAATAAAATCATAAGTAATTGATCTGTCTGTATTTTCTTTTACTCAAAGCCTGAAATTTTTCAGCAGTCCCTCGTATATGCTCCAAACTCTTGAACTCTAACCTCATCACCAGACACAGTTCAATGCTTTACCCAGGACAATAATCATTTCACTTCGTTTTTCTCAGCTTGGATTAGTCTTCTTTAGCTCAGAGTCTCACAAATTGCAATGACTCTTTGTCATCAAAAACAAAAAGATTGAGGAACATGCAGAGAAAAAACAAAGAATACATCATTTAAATCTTACACCATAGCTCCTTTTAGTATTTCATGTTTAGAATGAGGGTGCCTCTTTTCCTTTTAAATATTTTTTTGTTAATTATATTCTGTGCAACATTTGAATAATTTATTATTAGCAAAATGTTATCCTCTATTAATTTATATAATCTCTTCTGTTGTCTTTTACAAGTTTCATATTTAAATAATCATTTTTTTATTCTACTATTAGGACAAGTTAACCTACACTTTGGTGTCGCAGAATACCGGAAGCACAAACTATTTCTTTTTAGAAGAAGACACAGGTATACTTTATCTGCTGAGATCCTTGAAAAATAGCTCTTTCAATGTATTTAATGTAAGTATATGTTACTTTTACTTTAACAATTAAAAGTTTAATTTTCCTATAATAATTTCTAGATTTTCAAATTCAAATTCCACAAATGTATGTGTACGTGCATATGCACACACGCATACACACACACGCACGTACAAAGACAAAAATTTGACTAGATGCAGCATATTTTACAAATCTAGCTGAGGCTTATAAAGATACAGTGTTATGCATTGGAATCTACTTCTACACAATGATGTACACAAACATAGATTCTGTTTGTAGGGTTTACCAAAAGAGCTTACTTAAATAGCCACTGTCAAAAGCACAAGCACAATTCTTTTAATAGTCAGCAGTAGTCTACCCTAGACAAAGGTGAACTGCTAACACACACACACATACACACACATATTAGATAAAGATAGTTATAGTCAGTCTATGGGGTTACCCAGGGTTTCACATCCATAAGGTGCTTAGGTTTATGTCGTCTCTTCAAACCCAAATGACGTTGGTTATTAGAGGTTATAGACTGTAGACCAGTTATAACTATCTTTATCTAATTACTCAACTGCTCTAATACTTAGATTGTGCTTCACTTTCTGATTTATGATTCACTGATGATATACATACATACATACATGCATCCTCACTATAGTTAAGGGTGGACGTAAACAAATGCGAATGAATGACAAAATGCAAAAAAAATATAAAAAGATATATAACGAAATCTACGGAGAAAAATTTACAAATGATAAAATATAATAATCATATTTTACAAAGTAAAAATTAGAGAGTATATTAACGTAAAAATGACATGAAAAATATTGTAAAACAAATGTAAAAATATCGTAAAAAATATGTATGTTCAATCTACCATTGTATAACATGGTCATACTACGTGTTAAGTTCAGCTTAACGTCGAAAGGTTCGACGAAAATATCTACATTGTCTGTTAATTACATTCGTAACTGTTAAAATATTAAAATATAGAAATTGTAATTGAATTATAATAAAGTTATCAAGAGTCCTGACGATTGGGGTTGCAGTTAAGACATGTTTCTGTAAAAAAACTGAGTGTCTAGGGAACGTTAAACGCACCTCATGAAACATGTGTAGAAGAGAAATTTAGAACTGATTAGTAAGTATTCAAATAAAATTTTATGATATGGCGTGATGTACATTAGGATTTGATTAATTGCATGGGGATTTCTATCTCTAAATAACATATATTTCCTTATCAGGAATAATTCATTTTATTTGAATCCCTGTGACATCAGAATCTTTTATTCCCTAATAAATAAAATAATCTATATATATATATATATATATATATATATATATATATATATATATATATATATACCGGAGTAAACACATAAATGTGAAACAAGGTGGAAAAAAGGAGTACTCAAATACCAGTGGTAGAATAATATGCTTTTGCTGCTTTAAATAAGTATATATATATATATATAATATATATATATATAATATATATATATATATATATAGGAGTGAGGGAGTAAGACAGAGAGAGAAGTAATGAACTAAAAATAAGTATATAATAAAATATTCTGTATTTTTATATTTTTTGTAGTTGGATGCTAAAGCTTGTGATAATGGAATCCCTGAAAAATGTACACCAATGAGAATCTATATCTCTGTACGAAAAAGTACACCTCCCCAGTTCACCACATCTGCATATTACGCTGTTATCAATGATACTTTATCACCACAAGCAACTGTTCTTTCTGTTACTGCCAGTGATCAAGATTTACAAGTAAGACTCGTTTTTGTATATATCTGAATCAAATCTATCTATATCTATCTATCTAACTGTCTGTCTGTCTGTCTGTCTGTCTGTCTGTCTGTCTGTCTGTCTGCCTGCCTGCCTGCCTGCCTGTCTGTCTGTCTGTATGTATGTCTGCCTGTCTGTCTGGCTGTCTAACTGCCCATCCTCAGAAACTGAGTGAGAGAGATTAAGCAACCAGCTTGTGGAAGGGAAAGTTCTCCCTTGACCACTTAATGTTAGATAAACTATAGTCAATTTGAGGACTTATGAATACCCAATGTTTGGTGAAGAAGCTTTCATCCTCTTCGTCAAAAAACGTCATCAACAGCAAATATGACATCATCATTCCTGAAATACCAGTTCTCACTCAAGTGTTTTTTTTCATGTTGGGGAACAAATGATAATCATATGGGGCCTAATCAGGAGAATAGAGAGTGGGATCAACCAGTTCAAAGCTACCAAAAGAACTTGTGTGCTGGACCATTATCCTGAGGAAACAAGATCTCTTTCATAAGTTTTCCTTGGCATTTGGTCTTAATAACTTTTCATAACTGTCTCAACATGTTGGCATAGTATTCCCTATTGATGGTGTAACCCTTTTGAAGATAGTCAATAAATGTTATCTCTTTTCATCATCATCATCATCATCGTTTAACGTCCGCTTTCCATGCTAGCATGGGTTGGACGGTTCAACTGGGGTCTGGCAAGCCCGAAGGCTGCACCAGGCCAGTCAGATCTGGCAGTGTTTCTACAGCTGGATGCCCTTCCTAACGCCAACCACTCCGAGAATTGAGGCCATCACCTTCCCTGCAGGTGAAACAACCTTGGCCTTCTTTGGAGGTGTTTCCTCCTCATGGATTGTTTCTTTACCTCTGGCTCAAAGTGATGAAGCCAACACTCACCCTGGGTTCAAGAAAACATTCAAGAAAACCAGCTGGATTTGCTCCACACAATATCATATTTTCCTGTGATGTGATTAGCCTAATGCACTTTTGATCAGGTATCAGTAGAAACTTTCATCATGCCAAGTTCATTGTGTAGAACATTCTCAATCTTCTCAGGAGATATGCTAATGGCATTAGCTGAGTTATAGTCAATCTCCTTTCATCCATCACCATGTGGTAAACAAGGACAATGTTTTCCTTAGTGGTGGCAGTTACAGGACATCCAGACTTAGGATCATCTTCAAGGTTCTTCCTTTTCCTACTAAATTCGGCCGCCCAATTTTGCATTGTTGATAAAACTGGAGTATCATCCCCTAATGTAGCAACCATATCAGCATGTATGTCCTTGGGGGCAAAACCCTTTTTCTGAAGGTACATGATAAAATTATGAGACCAAATTTTGTCCATTTTCAAGAGAAGTCACTTCTAGTTACTTTTGAATAGTCAGTGTTCTTTGAATAGTCAGATGTCAGTTTACCTAGAAAGAAATAAAAGCAAAACTTAAAAGTATTATTGTACAAAGAGTTGAGACAACGTTTATTGGTTATTCTGAATATATTATTAATGGCATTTGGCATATAATTGGGGATCAATTTGCTATAAAATGCTTAAATTACAATATATCTAAAATCTTTATGAATTTGGTCTAAAAATGTTGGTCAAAGAACCAAAAACTGATAATCACTTGAGTGAAAGGGTATAGGATTCCATTTAAACTTGTATTTTTTTAATTCTTACTTTAAAATATTTTTACTTTGTATTTCAGCAAACATTAAAATACAAGATAACTTCATCAACTGCCAACTTCTTCATCATTGATGAAAATACAGGTGCAATCAAAGTGGCTTCCGATCTCAAAATTGCTCCAAAATCTGTAACAGTGTGTATAATTTTTAATTTTTGTAGAATCGTTTTCACTATAAAGTTAGACCCTCATCATCATCATCATCCTTGAAAAGTATAATAGCAGAGAAAATTTTTATCTAAATTTTTTGTATTGCTTTTCTTCTTTACTGACTATTATCTTGTTTCCAAAATAGCCTTTCTCTATTTTAACACATAATACACATTCAATAATTTAGTAACAAAGCACCATGAACACTTTAATATATCCTTATGTAGCACAATTCTGAGAATTATCTATAACTGAATTGATAAAGAACAAGTTTACTGACAAGAAAAAGTAAAAAAAACTGATATTCTGATATTCTGTCATGAATGATGTATTTTATTGTTCCAAAAGAACTTAAATCTTCCTGAAATAATCAATAAACTGCAAAAAATATTGTAAGGAGTGGGTATACTTTGAAGTTCATTGCTTTACTTGAAGGCACATTCAGTAATCATCATCATTGTATCATATATTTTTGCAGCATGTTTATGACACTACAAAGGTCTTCTTGATAAAGTACAAGTTCTCCCAAAGGAAGAAGTCATAGAGTTACTTTGTTATGATTCTCAAAATGTTTAATTTTTAGCAAAGATATTGGAGTGGTTTGCCATTGCCTTCCCCAAGTGAGTGGTCATTAGCTTGCAAGTAGGTCATTCACTCTTCAATGGGTTTTGTTTTTAGTCCTGATGGGTGTCCTGACACCAACTTTATAAGAGTAGCAGGTTACTCAATGAAGTATTTTTTTTCAATTGCGTGAACTAAAAGATGGAGGAAACGGGATAAACTACCTGCATCAACTTCTATAAAAGCAGATAGTAATTTTACCGAGTACTTATTCTTAGTGCAAGTTTTGAAGAGTGCAGTTTGATTTTAAAAGTTATTTTTTCAAAGCTATAATGGAAGTGCCAAAGGAGTATATTCAGCATATTTTGCTTTATGAGTTCAATAAAGCAACAACACAATGAAAAGTGTGAGGAATATTAATGCAATATATGGGGATCAGACAATAAGTGTAACCTGTGTCAATGGTGGTTCCAGAAATTCTGAGCCAGAAACTACAACCTAGAAGATGAGCCTCATCCTGGAAGATCTGTAGAGCTTGACGAGGACATCCTGCAAACCCTGGTGGAACAAAATCTCATCATAACTGTTGAAGAACTAGCAGAGAAGCTTGTGTTTGGTCATTCAACCGTTCATAGACACCTGCGTGTCATCAGAAAATGTCCATCTTTGGTTTCAAGATGAAAGGTCTTCTTCCATCAGGATAATGATCAGCCACATACAGTGAAGGTGACATTCCAAAGGCTGGAGTAGTTTGAATGGGAAGTAGTGCCCCACCCATCATATTTGCTGGACATTACCCCATCTGATTATCATTTATTCTGCAGTCTTCAAAATCATCTGCACGTAATAAATATGAATTCTGTAGATGAGGTCAGAACAGTACTGGAGGAGTATTTTTTGTCACAGACAAGTGAATTTTGAAAGAGGGGCCTTGCAAGTCTAAATAGATGGTAGAGCATTGTAGAAAATGAAGGGGAGTATATTTTAGATTAAAAAAGAACTTTGATTATCTTAATTTGGAAAAATGAAAGAAGTATAAAAAATCTGCATTGTTTTTGAGATGATCCAATACATCGCTTTCCAATTCATATTTATGTTATATTTTGATTCTTTTTATCAATTTTCTCTTCTAGATAAATGTAGAAGCTTATGACAGCCAAGAACCTTCAATAGTAGGCGAAACAACTGTTTACATTACTATACAGAAGAATCCTAATGGACCTTATTTCTTGGCTAATAGTTATACTGTTACCATATTAAGCCACAGCCCTGTGGGTTCAATGGTAGTTAATACAACAGCCATTGACAATGATGGGGTAAGCATAAATTTTATATTCTCTGGCATAAAACTCAATATTGATATGAAAATTGCACATTTACAATGAAAAACTGATTTACACATCTATGCACCCATTATGCATTTATAAATACACACTAACATATGCATATATACACGTGTGTGTGTGTGTGTGTGTGTGTGTGAAGATGTGTAGCTTTGTGATTAGAGTAATCAGCTCACGATTGTATGGTCATCAGTTTGATTCCTGGTGGCACGTTATGTCCTTGAGCAAGACGTTTTACTTCCCATTGCCTCGGTTCACTCAGCTGGCAAAAACATGTACCTGTAGTTCAAAGGGCCAGTCTTGTCACACTCTGTGTCACGCTGAATTTCCCTGGGAACTACATTAAGGGTATACATGTCTGTGGAGTGCTCAGCCACTTGTGCTTTAAATTCATGAGCAGGCTGTTCCATTGACCAGATTAACTGGAACCCTCTTCCTCATAACTGATGGAATGCCAGTTTATATATGTATATATATATGCATGTATATGTATATATTTATGTATATATAAACTGGCTAAAATTTGTATTTGCAGCACATTTTTCGAATACAGAAAAAATGCAAAGATTTCAAAGTTGTCTCATGATTTCATTCTAAACTCATCATCAGTTTCAGTGGTAAGGATAAGACACCATCATTCATATAATTACTGAATTAGTACATAAGAAGTACATAAATAATTTAAATGTGATGGATAAACCATTTCATAGGGAATAAAACTGAACTATGAAGCTCAAATGAATGTTGCTATTTTTAAAATATTCAACACAGAAGTGGTGTTTTGATTTTCATGTATCAATTTTACCTCCTAAAGACACATTTTATCCATTAAATTTTAATTAATTAATAAAATATTTTTCTATATATTATTTAAGTAAATATATAATGCTGACAATGTTATGACTTTGCTTTTGATATAGCTGCAGAATTTAGAATGAAGTTATGAAACGTCTATGAATTCTTTGCTTTTTCACTTTTCTAAATATATACGGGTATGTGTGTGTGTGTGTGTGCGCGCGCGCGTGTGTATGTACGTGCATGTGTGCATGTGTGTGAGAGAGAAAGAGATAGTGAAAGCATGTAGGTTTGGAATTAAGGTGTTCGGCTCACAACTTAATGTGTTCTGTCGTGGGTTCAATTCTTAGATCAAGCATATAATGTCTTCTGGAGTAAGGCATTTTATTTGATGTAGTTCCAGTCTTACTCAGCTGAGAATAAGTATCATCCTAGTGCTGGTGTGACCCTCTCCCTCCAGTTGCATTCTGGATGTTCTGCTGTGTCGAGAGTAGCAGCACCGAGTGTCCATATCTGCTTATGACTACTTAAGCACCTAAAACAATTTAAGAAAGCATGGTATATATTACTACGCTATGCATGCTACAAATAATATTTTATCATCACTGTCATAGTTTAATGTATACATTTCCATGTTTTCAAGGATCAGATAGGATTCAATCAGACAGATCTTCTGTAGTTGGATGCTCTTCCTGGTGCTAACACTCACTTGTTTCCAAGCAAAGTAATATTTTCTCCAAGATCTGCCATTTTCCATGAGAGATTGCTAACAAACTACATCATTTGCATAACGGTGATGCTTGCTTACAATTTGTGTGTGATATTAAGACAAGAAGGCACAACACATGCTAACATATACATGAACACATATGCATATACATACACACATCTACATAACATGCTTTTTATTTTTGCAGTTTCTGCCAACTAAATTCATTCACAAGGATTTAGCCAGCCCAAAGTTCTAGTCGAAATATTAGTCTTAAATGCTTCACTGTGGAATTGAGCTTGAAATCACATAGCTGCAATGTAAACCTTTTTAAACACACACCTATAACATATGTGCATGCATGTGTGTATGTAAGATGAGTCTCGCTAACCTCTACAGTGTTTAGGTGATTGAGAGTGAATGAGTAAGAAAGAGAAGTTAGGAGAGAAACAGAAAAATGCTATGTTCAATGTAGATTTTAAATTGTCAAGATAACTTGAAGATTTTGAGAATACATAATTACAATACTTTTATTTTCTTGTTTTATAGGACGTATTGACTTATTATCTGGGAAACAACCTAGGATCTGATGATGCTAAATACGTTTATGTTCTCCCAAATAATGGAATGATATACTTGAGAGAATCTCTGAAATCTCAGGCAACAAATACATTAAGAGTAAGTTTCTTTTATAAATATATTTTGCAACTGGTTAAGCTCTCTCTCTCTCTCGGCTGCTGTCACATCTTCAATGTTCCACTAGGTCAAGAGTGTAGTAGCTGCTACCAATTCATAGTTGCTTGAGATTGTTGACTATGTCTTGTAATTTATGTTTGAATATTTAATCCTTTAGCATTCAGATTATACTGTTAAACGTAATGCTTATTTATTCCCATTGTTTCAAATTAATCATGCATTATCTCCAAGCTTCGAAATTTCAATGATTTGATTTCTTATTTTCAGAATGATATTGTAGAGTAAGGTGTAAGAGTTAAGATCTGACTACTTTCAGCATAAAAAATTTACAATATCTGCACCTAATATGGCAAGTTTAAATGCTAAAGGGTTAAGGGAAAGTAATTGAATTCTTTCTTTTTTTTAATTATATTAATAAATGAAATTTTCTTTTCTTTAGTTTCTTGTCTATGCATCCGACAGCAATTTTTTCACTCCACGAACTGCTTCAGCTGGAGTAAACATTATTGTTCAGCAAACACAACCACCTGTATTTCAAACCTTTGATTGTAATATTCAAGTGCCAGCAAACAGATCACTTGGAAGTCTGTTTCAAGTGACTGCCACCAGCTCTTCTGGCCTGGTAAGTATCATCTTCTATTTATTTCCAATAACCCTGCAAATATTGTGTTAATACACTCTTCAACATATTTAAGTTCATGAAACTGGTAGAGCACTG
The DNA here is from genome assembly GCF_006345805.1 of Octopus sinensis. Classification (NCBI taxonomy): domain Eukaryota; kingdom Metazoa; phylum Mollusca; class Cephalopoda; order Octopoda; family Octopodidae; genus Octopus; species Octopus sinensis. The sequence goes on along the minus strand of NC_043001.1, from coordinate 29,499,986 downwards.
GGCTAATTACTTTCTTGGATTTAGCTTTCTTATTTCTTTATTGCCCATGAGGGGCTAAACATGGAGGGGACAAACAAGGACAGACAAAGGTATTAATTCCATTACATTGACCCCAGTGTGTAACTGGTACTTAATTTATCGACCCCGAAAGGATGAAAGGCAAAGTCGACCTTGGCAGAATTTGAACTGAGAACATAATGGCAAATGAAATACCGCTAAGCATTTCGCTTGGCATGCTAACGTTTCTGCCAGCTCGCCACCTTGGATTTAGCTTTCTGCCTCATTATTTTCATTTCAAATCCCAAGTTGTTCATCCACTTTAATCCGCATCAGGGGAAGGAAAAAATCAGTCATTAAAATAGTAGTTGTTAATGTAATAGTTTAGCATCAAATCAGCCGAATAAAGCGGATCTAAGATCCATGATATTCCAATTGTGATCATTCCATCTTTTCATACATAGTTATTCTCAGATTATATTATCCATTTTTACTTCCTTATTTTTGTTTGTTTGTTTTTTATGCTGATAGGATGTAAGAATTTGGCTGCTATTTCTAAGAAGTTGAGTGATTACATAGTGGATCTCACATTGATTAAATACAACCCCAATAAACAGTTAAAATTCCATTTAATATATAAATTTACAGAAGACAACAGATCAGTTTATGCTCCATTAACAGCTGGGTGGAGGTGCTTATCTCCCCCTTGTAAACATAAAGACACAGGAAATGTGTCAAGGCCGACAAGAAGCATTGCTGCTTCCTAGGGCTAAATAGCAGTAGTATGATTCCCTTCTTGGGACTGTCACATTAAGTTGACAGTATACAACTACTTTAAAGAAATTATATATAATTCATTATTGTTGTTGTCTCTATAATAAACATTTTATTAATTTCCTGCAAATTTAAATTTGGACTGATATTTTATTTCTGTACTAATTGATTTTTAAAAATCTTGCTTCTTCCCAGGGAAATATGCAGTACACTATCAATGGCATCTACCCTGCAAGGGAATTTTTCTCAATAGACAGCGATGGAAAGGTCCGCCTTATTCACTCTTTCACAAATGACACCATCAGCCGAACATCATACACTGTAAGTTTGATATATATGTAATGTTTTAAAATTTTCTTTTGCCAAAAATGATATGACTGCAATAAGGAGCAAAGTTAAAAATAATTATCATTTTAATATCTTTTTTGCTCCTGCACTTACAATCTTAATGGTTTTGTAGTAATGTGATGTTATTCTATGTATCTTTTATTCTACTGATCATATATGAGTAGTGTAACCTTATATATATAGGCGCAGGAGTGGCTGTGTGGTAAGTAGCTTGTTTACCAACTACATGGTGCCGGGTTCAGTCCCACTGCGTGGCACCTTGGGCAAGTGTCTTCTACTATAGCCTCGGGCCAACCGAAGCTTTGTGAGTGGATTTGGTTGACGGAAACTGAAAAGAAGCCCGTCGTATATATGTATATATATATATATATATGCTTGTGTGTGTTTGTTCCCCCTAGCATTGCTTGACAACTGATGCTGGTGTGTTTATGACCCTGTTACTTAGCAAAAGAGACCGATAGAATGAGTACTGGGCTTACAAAAAGAATAAGTCCTAGGATCGAGTTGCTCGATTAAAGGCGGTGCTCCAGCATGGCCGCAGTCAAATGACTGAAACAAGTAAAAGAGTAAAGAGAATAAGAGTAAGGAGTAATATATATATGTATGTATATGATGTATATGTATATATATATACACATACATATATATGCATACATATATATGTATACATGTATATATATGTATATATATATATATATATATATATATACATGTATATATATATTATATATATATATATATATATATATATATTTATTTATTTATATATACCATGTGACGTATACACTCAGTTGCTAGTACTTCATCCAGCATTTGTCATTTACTCACATTATGGGTTCATATCAATTCAGACACTTGTCTTTAATAAATCACTGTCCATGAATTAAATATGTACACTTGGAGCAGCCTTAGTTTAAAATACCTGTGTGTATACACATTTATAGTGTGTATAAAAACATGAAGCAGTACTAGTAGCAATAACTTGTCTCAGAGAATCTTCTCAAGGTGATTTTTGTGTGAAAAATACAGGGCTTCATTCCAAGTGGTAGTGGGTCACCAGACACAATGTTTCAAAATTATTTCGTCTTCTCAGTGACAATTACTCCAGAAAGGAGTTAGTAGAAGACACTTTCCCAAAGTGCTGTGCAGTGGGACTGAACCCCAAAACTTGTGGTTGGGAAGAAAACTTCTGAACCATTCAGTATGCCTGCACCTATATATATATATATATATATATATACACACACACACACACACATGTATATATGTATTATATATATATATATATATATATAAGATGATATATATGTTTGGCATCATATTCTAACACTAATTTATATTAAATAACTTGTTAATCTTTATATTTCAGGTATAAAAGCATTAATGTTTTTTGACTTTTTTGTGGATATTTCTTTTCTTCAGATTCAAATATTTGCATTTAATACACTTTCACCTGAAGTTCAAACCAAGAAAACTTGTTTGGTAACTGTGAATCGAAGTACAGCAGGTCCGACATTTACCCCTTCAGCAGCCATGACTGTTTCCGTGTCTGAAAACAGAAATGTTGGGTACAACTTCTTCATTGTTAAAGCAGTTGGGGAAACTGGAGTAAGTATTTCCATTCATATTATTATTATTATAAAGTGGTCTAGATTAAAAACTACCATAAAAATTTCATGTTAATTTATGCATAAACAGCATAAAAATGACCATGTTATTTTGTTAAATTCTTTATCATCTTCAAAATAAATTGAAACAAATGCAATGTATTTCAACAAAAATGTGATAATGAAATGGTTAAAGATGGCAAGAATATAATCAAATGTCCTGTCAAGTAATTCCAGTGCTCTCACAAGAGTCATTTTCCCAATATTTGTTTCTGGTTTATGGATAAAATATAGTTTTATGAATGTGTTCCTTAGATCCAAGTGAACCCTGATCAAAGACATTCCAGTGGGGATCATTTCTTCTCATTTGGAAAATAGTGTATCTAAAACAACACTGTTTCCTCTTTAAGACAATGTGATATGTTGGGGATTTAGCTGTTGTTTCTTGCAGACTGAGTGATGATGTAAGAACAGTATTTTTCATGAGGTGGAGCTGAGAGGAGGTACACTGAAGGATTGAGAAGAGGTAGAAATTTTTATAATTAACAAATTTTTAGATTTGTCCAACACAATGACAAAGAAGGAAGAATTATATGAATGCAGCTTCCATTTCAATTTCTCAATAATAGAAGGGATTTTAGTGTGGTGACTTGTACTAACACTTCTGACCTCAAAGTTGAGAGGTAAATACAGTCTGTCACAAAGGCTTTTGGCTCTCTTGAGAAGCATCTGTGGAGCTGCCATGACGTTCCCCACAAACACGAATATAAAGGTGTACAGTGCCACAGTGCTCCCTTGCCTCCTCTGTCCTACAGAACACATGACCCTCTATCACTGGCATATCAAGACCCTAATGCAAGTCCAACTTCATCATCTGCACTCCTTCTTGCATATCAGCTGGTGAGATTGCATTACAACTGTAGAGGCCCTGTGCCATGCTGATGCATTGGTGTGGAAGCTCTCCTTACATCATTGCAGCTGTGCTGGGTGGGACATGTTTGCAGGATGTAGGACAGCAGGCTTCCAAAGGAAGTTTTCTATGCTAAACTGTATCAGGGCAAGAGGAGTTGTGGTTGCCAGAAGTTGCAATATAGGGATATACCGAAGAGACAAATGAAGAACTCTAGCATCTCCCCAGATACCAGGGAGGAGGTCTTGCAATGTGATGAATGGCACCAGTCGTTGAAGAGAAACAACAGAGAGAATATGAAAGAGCACATGAGAGGCCACATTTCTCTGTTGTGCCAAACAACTTTACATGCAGCAGACATCATTGCTGCTACAGATCAAGAGCAGGCCTTGTAGCCAACATGTGAGCCTTTCAGATATGGTTTCTGAACAGAACAGTCAATGTTGGCCTATGACAGACAAATAGACAGCTGATGCCAATGACAAATACAGAAGTAGTTGGTGAGGCTGGTAATTATCTGAAAATCATTGGTATAGAAATCTCTATGTTGGCTCATGATGAATGCTATGCTTTTGTTGTTTAGTCTCAGAACAACTTTAACTGGACAGACATAGGATTATAAGATATTTTTGCTTTGACCACTCCATCTTTTTCCTATCTATTGAAAATTTAGAACCATCTATTTTTAAGATGGTGATGTATGTTTTTTAAGGAAGACTTAGCTGCCATTTCGAGTAGGTTGAAAGTCTATGTAGATGCTTCCTGCATTAGCTCAGTGGTGGTCTGTGAACTTTTTTGTTAACTAATGCAAAAGTGTTATAGATATTCTGATAAATAACATCTGAAATAATCACATCTTTTTGTCCACATCTATATTTTTTTATCATTAATATAGTTTTTTTTTTTTAATAAAAATAAAGCCATCTTCATCTTTTACTTGGTTCAATCTTTTGACTGCAGACCATGTTTGAAAGGTTTTTAGTTGAACAAATTACCTCTAGTATTTATTTTTTAAGTTTGGTATTATTCTATTGGTCTCTTTTGCTAAACTGTTATTGGTGGTAGGGGACAAAGACTTATACACACACACACAATATATATATATATATATATATATATATATATATATATATATATATATATATATATATATATATATATATATATATATATATATATATATATCCACACATATATATACATACAGACATACATACTTACATATATATATATATATATATATATATACGATGGGCTTCCACACAGTTTATACTTATTATATTCACTCACAAGGCATAAGTCAACCCAAGGTACTGAGCAACGGGATTGAACCCGACACCATGTAGTTGCAAAATGAGTCATTTAATGACATCCATTCTTGCACCTATGTTCAAATTTAATTCATTTTTATATTCAGAACACTCTGTGTCAGTTCTCACAATATGTGACTTGTTCCCATTAGTATTAGGCTCTTTCCAGCAATTACATAAAATACATAAATTTCACAGTATCTGCATTTGTATATATCTTCTTTTGTAGCTGCATTTGTTGTGGCTGATAGTGTTCAGAGTTCACACCCTGCCACGGTTAAATATGCCTTTCATACTTTTGAGGACAGTCAAATAAAGTACCAGTTATCCTGTAATTGGAATCATTGTACTGACTAACACTCTCCCCTCAAATTTTCTGGTTTTTTGCCTTTGCTCCATAAAGCTGTTTTATAAAGCTGATCTGGTTTTTATGTTTCACAAAAGATGACAAAATATAACCAAAAGCATGCCCTCGGTTATCTCTTGTATTTACAAAAGTAACCAAAATAATATGAGTCAACAACTAGAATTCTTTTATCTTTTACATGTTTCAGTCAATGGACTGTGGTCATGCTGGGACACCATCTTAAAAGGTTTTAGTCGAGTCTATCGACACGAGTACTTATCCTTTTATAGTCTGGTACTTATTCTACCAAGCTCTTTTGCTGAACCACTAAGTCATAGAGATATAAACAAACCAACATCAGTTGTCAAGTAGTGGCAGGGGCAGATAGACACAGACACACACAGATACATACTATCATCATCATCATCATCATCATTGTCATCATCAACATTTAACATTTGTTTTCCATGCTGGCATGGGTTGGACAACTTGACAGTAACTGGCATGGCTATGGGCTGCACCAGATCTCATAATCTGTTTTGGCTTGGTTTCTATAGCTGGATGCCCTTCCTAACACCAGTCACTTTACAGAGTGTACTGGGTGCTTTTTACGTGGCACCATCAACAGTGTTTTTTACATGGCACCTTGGTTTTAGGATCTCAATTCTGTTGTAGAGGGTAGGTCTTCTTGAGTACCACATATCTCAGTCCTCTGTCATCTCCTTCGTAAAATTCAGTGCCTTGAGATCAGCCTTCAATACACACATACAAGTACATACTATAGGCCACTTTCAGTTTCCATTGACTGAGTCTAGTCACCAGGCTTTGATCAGCCTCAGGCTATACAATGAGCTTCCATACAATTGTCCTCTACCTATTTCACTCACCAGGCATACAAATACATACAATAGGCTTCTTTCAGTTTCCATTGACTGAGTCTAGTCACCAGGCTTTGATCAGCCTCAGGCTATACAATGAGCTTCCATACAATTGTCCTCTACCTATTTTCACTCACCAGGCATTCTTTGGCATTAAATATGCTAGCATTAACTTGGTCATCTGTCTGCATTCTTGTCTATAAGTAATAAAATATTGGATATACAATTTTTTCATAAAAAGGTTGTTCAATGTTTTAAATACAAACTGCCAACTTTATAGCCATTTTTATCTATTTCAGGATACCATTACATATACACTTGAGACTCCATCTCTTTTCTTCTCAATAGACAAAACAAGTGGAATTATAAGCATTTCTCAAAATTTGGAAAATGCTCAGAATGATGTTTATAATGTAAGTTACTTTTTTTCTTATATTTTATACTTGTTTCAGTCATTGAACTGCAGCCATGCAAGGACACTGCTTTGAAGGGTTTAGTCAAGCAAATTGACCCCAGTATTTCCAGTAATTATTTATTAAGTTTGGTCCTTAGTCTATTGTTTTTTAATTTTTTAATTTTTTTTTTTTGATGAGCCACTAGGTTACAGGGGTGTAAATGAACCAACACAGGTTGTCAAGCAGTGGCAGAAACAAACATTGGACACACCCCATACACACATATGCACATGCATGCATATGCACACACACAGACACACACACAAACACACACACAAACACACACACACACACATGTATACACACAGATATATATGATGGGTTTCTACATAATTTCCACCTACAAAGTTCACTCACAAAACATTGGCCGGCCTGAGCCTATAGCAGAAAGCACTTGGCCAAGGTGCCATGCAGTGGGACTGAACCTGAACCCACATGTTTGGAAAGTGAATTTCTTTGATTTTACGACCATGTCTGTGCCTGTGCATTTTCTAAAAGATTTATCAATTATCTAAAGCTATTTTCAACTTATAAACTTGTTAGATCTTGTAAAATAATTTCATTAAAAAAGAGTAAAAAAGTAAAAAATTTTTTTATGGAATTATAAAATTCTTTTTAAAAAAGTCATGAAATTTTTTTATAACATCATCAATCAAAAGACAGTGGCTAATTTAATTGGATTCAAAAGTGGAATAAAGTAAATAGCTGGTGATTGGTATGTTTTCCTCCATCAATGTACCTAATATATCAATCAATCGGAGGAGTATTCCAAAATTTTAGAAGAGTTTAGAAGAGAAGACCTGTCCGTCATAAGGTCAATTTGAAAATATCACTTTCAAGTACAAGAAGAAAGCTACACAAGAGAAAATCTGGAGATGCTACACTAGAAAAAAATAGAGAGAGAATTAGTTGTTTCCTCTTTTTCTCATTCACTCATAAAGAAGCTTAATATTTACTGATTGAGATTCAAAGCTAGAAAGTTTCTACCTGGTAGGTTGTTACATGAACAGAATTTTAGCAACAAAAAAGAAAAGTAAAAATTCAATCACACTTTAACCATAATCATTTCAACTATTTTTATATCTCACATTACACTGACCAATAAGTTTTGTCCTTTTTTTAGATGATAGGGTATAATTCAAGTAAAACCATTCAAGCCATAAAAGTAACCATATTTGGGTTGACAAAATATATTGTGTTATTGTTTAGATTAGGATTTCAAATTAATGCTGAGAAAGAAGTCTTACTTTTGATTTTTAACTTTTTCAAACAAAATTTAATGAAGGAAGGAATATTTCTGCAGATAAACATAGTTAGAAATGAAGGAATGTTATTTAGCTCAAGAAATGGTATACATTCAGGCAATTGTTAAATTTTGGATGAAATTTTTGCTGAAAATTACATGAAATATTATTTATATTTATGAAGACACTTCAGAAGTTGTGTTGTAAACAATGGCAGCTCGTGTATAGGTACTGCAGAACTGCAGCACCCCTTATTTCCACTCAATATTATTGATTACATTCAATATAATGAGTCCATTTTTCTTTAATTCTTTCTTTTTACTTATACATTATATAATGCTTAAGCTTAATGTCAGTAGCCATCCCCTAGTTTATGAAAAAAAAGAACTGTGCACTTCCCAGTTCCAGTGATGCAGTGTTTTACTGTTGTGAACATGCTAACATGTCTGAGATAGGAAGTTTCATGCTAGGGAGAGAGAGCACTGTCATTCATGCAGTGCTGACGCTGGTGTGCTAGTGAAAGGAAGTGTTTATGACTCAGCATTAAGACTTTGGTTTTTGCTAGATTGACTCTAAGGCCCTTTGATTCTAGACCTTGCTTCCACACCTGAAACTTCTCTTCTATTTCTCCTCTTATGTTTAAGGAAAAACATTGCAGGCTGGTTGTAAAAATACAAACTCCGTAACCTGTAGAAAGAAATTACTCTTTAATAATTTTTATATATAAAGACTACAAACCATAAACCACATCCTAGATCAACTCATGAAATTACATATAGGTAATGTTAAGGTGTGAAATTCTCATGAATATTTGTGTTTTTTTGTTGTTTTTTTTTTAATATTGCAAGATGATAATTTTTAGTAACAACAAAAAGGAAAATAAAAAATATCAACTACTTAAATGGTTTGAATATTTTGATAATATATGGTATTTTTATATCTCAAAGCTGATTGTCCGAGCAACAAACCAAAAGGGTAAGTTTTCAAAAGGATCTCTTCAAATCAATATCCTGCGTCAAGCTGCAAGTTCACCTACTTTCAAGAACCTACCAAATCAAATTGGAATGATTTTGGTCCAGAATTTCCAGCATCCAATGTATGAAGTTTTTGCAGAATCTCAAAATAACAAGGTAAGTCAGAAATAAAATAAAATGTTGTTTTATAAGAAGGTACTTAAGAAAAGGTATTTTGAACTAAAAATGCATTGGTAAGAGGCTGTGACTGAATGGATAATATTCCATTCTCAAAACAGAAAAAAATCATGGATATAAATCATTTGATTAGTGCTATGCTATGTCCTAGGTAAGACACTGTTTCTCACTCATATATGTGACAGAAGAGTTGAGGAAAGGATGAAAATAGCTTTAGTGTGAAACATGGAATTAAAACGTGAGACTGTCAAATAGTTTAGTGGTTCCCAGTGACAAAATTGAATACTATTGTATAAGAACCAAAAAGACATATCAGATCTTTATGTATGAGAACTATTGCAATAATATTTTCTCTTCCACAGTTAGCAAAGGTGAAAGCTATTACTCAATCCAAATCCATTCTCTATATTGTAGGTATCTGAGAAAGTGTAATATTTCATTAATCTGAGCTGTAATGAAACATTAGTTCATTGTTTATCTTTTCTCCTTCAGTTACAAATAACTAGTAATTCTGACATCTTGAGTTACATTTATAAGAGAAGAAAACCTTACAACAAAGATAGATTTTACTTAGTCTACCAGGGATTAAAGTTTATTTCTAAAAATATATAAACTCAAAGTCATTTTCTCAATGGATGCCAACCAGACATGACTGAGATTTTTGGAAGGAATTGTGCCAAAGTTTGGCATTGAAAGCTACACCAATGCCAGAACGGGATGACACTGCATGGTGCCAAAGATCCCAACAATGCCATCACGCTTCAGGACCAGTTACTGCAACAGCCTGGGTTTCAAGGACCTACAGCTTTTTAATATTCTCCCAAAGAGTCTGAGGAACTTGCACATAGTAGATGTAGGGGTTTTTAAATCAAAACTGGACCTCTTCCTGTCGAGAGTCCCAGATGAACCTACCCCACGGCAAGAGGTGCAAATGAGGGTAGCTATATCAAACTCCATTCTTCACCAAGTGCCACATATTAGAGGAGGCTCTTAGTAATAACAGTGTAGGAAAACGGTGGTGCATCAGCATGACCGCAGCTCTGAGCTGAAACTAGAGAGAAAAATAAAAATATTTACTTTTATATATTGTTGATGGTGAAAACATTAGACACTATTTATACTGCTCATCATTTATTTCTGAAAATTACAGTGGTATCTACTTTCAATGTGGGTAAATGAAAGTAAATAGAATTAGTTTCCTTTGGAGTTTCTACAAAAACTCCAGTAAAGTTCATATTAATCAGTATGTCCAGTAGTAAGAAATTCAACACCTTAACCTCACTGTTATTTATGGAAGAGTCTGTCATAAATATTGTTAATTCATTTTTTGTTGTTTGATTTCCAGAGTGTACTTCAGTATGAGATTGATGGAATTTTCCCATCAGATGACTTTTTCCGCATTAATAAGACTACTGGCGAGATATATTTGAAGAAAGATGTGAGAACTGACACTCTAAACACAATCAACTACAAGGTATACAATTTTTGTTTGCCTTATGAGATGGTTTCAAGTTAATTGATGTTAACAATTTACTAGGGCAATAAATCTGTCAGAGACAGTAGATTTTAGGGAAAAGGGATTTGCAGCATATAGTTTCTGTTTGATTTTTTTTTCCTTCTTGTGTGTGTTCCAACCTAACCCTTTGAGGATCTATTTTTCAACTGTTTGAACACTTACTAACATTCTTTTGTGATTAGCCATGTTGAATTTATAAATACAGAACATTAGTTCTCATACAATTTGAAAACTTGAATTGAGTTCTTAACGAGATATTTTAATTAAGCACAAACACATGCTTATACATATTTATTTACATGCATGTAAATAAAGGTGGCAAGCTGGCAGAAACGTTAGTGTGCCGGGCGAGATGCTTAACGGTATTTCGTCTGCCGTAACGTTCTGAGTTCAAATTCCGCTGTAGGTCGACTTTGCCTTTCATCCTTTCGGGGTCGATAAATAAAGTACCAGTTATGCACTTGGGTCGATGTAATCGACTTAATCCCTTTATCTATCCTTGTTTGTCCCCTCTGTGTTTAGCCCCTTGAGGGCAATAAAGAAATATGTTTACATGCATGTATGTATGCACTCATATACATATATAACATTAAAATCAAAATTGTTGATACAACAAGAATAATCATTATTACATTTCTCTTTCAGATCCAAGTTGTTTGTTATACCCAGGATAATCCTTCCTTAAAATCTCGAGCCATTCTGACAGTAACTGTTGACCGCAACCCTTATTCACCAATATTTTCTCCGAACTTGTATTTCATTCAAATATCCCAAAGGGAACGAAAAGGCAAGATGGTTATACAGGTGACAGCCACTGACAGAGACACAGTAAGTTAACATTTTATTTAATTTCAAGGCTGGCCCTTGTGAATTACAGGTACAGCTCACTTTTGCCAGCTGAGTGGACTTGCATATAGGTTGTAAGAGAGATAGATGGATAGACAGACAGAAAGACACACAAACTTTTATATGATAACTGAGACTCAATTTCATGCAATGTCATTACTTAAACATGAGCATCAAAGATGTAGCTTTTCAAAACTGCTAGGGATCTATACTCATCTGCACTGATGTGGCAATGATTGGCATCTCTAGCAACAGCTGTCCTGAGAGATTATTATCAATATTGGTGCATGCTTTCATTCCTTTATGGAATTTTCATTGAGTGTCTTGCTTTTCTTGGCTATAGCCAGCAACAGTATACAACTCATAACAAAGCTGTTAAAAATCAAGCAATTCCTGGGTATTTTAAAGGGAAAAATGTCCTTGCATAAGGCCAATCTCACTTTCTAAATAACGTGTATATTTATCCCAAAAGAAGAATTAGACTATATCTTTAGGTGTTATATCAGAGTTTTCTTTCAAGAGAGATTCTGGTGGCACGTAAGAGAACCATCTGAACGTGGCTGTGGCCAGCGCCACCCTGACTGGCCTCCGTGCCAGTGGCATGTAAAAAGCACCATCCGATTGTGGCCATTGCCAGCCTCATCTGGCCTGCGTGCTGGTGGCACATAAAAAGCACCATCCGATCGTGGCCGTTTGCCAGCCTTGTCTGGCACCTGTGCAGGTGGCACGTAAAAAGCACCCACTACACTCACGGAGTGGTTGGCGTTAGGAAGGGCATCCAGCTGTAGAAACACTGCCAGATCAGACTGGGCCTGGCGCAGCCTTCTGGCTTCCCAGACCCCAGTTGAACCGTCCAATCCATGCTAGCATGGAAAGCGGACGTTAAACGATGATGATGATGATGATGACAGGGGACCAAGATTCCTGGTGGTTTGCTGTGCTTGAGAAGACATGTCAAGCTAAGTCATCCTTGCATACAGGGATGTCCCCTGCATTTCTCTCCAGCTGAGTGTTCCTAATCCTGCAGGCTTGTGGGTGCTGGTACCACATAAAAAGCACCCATACTAGTTCCACATAAACACCCTCATACTGAAGCTGAGTAAAAGCACCCAGTACACTCTGTAAAGTGGTTGGTGTTAGGAAGGGCATCTAGCCATAGAAACCATGCCAAAACAGATATAGAGCCGAAGCAGCTCTCTGGCTGACCAGTTCTTGTCAAATCACCCAACCCATGCCAACATGGAAAATGGACATTAAATGATCATGATGATGGTGTCTAAACAAAGTCTAGGGTTCTGCCACTCCCAGCTGTTGACTCTACTGAGTTCATCTTTAACAGGTTTTCTTTATCATTCTGCTGGGCTTCAATGATGAAAACCATCCTCCTTACACACAAAACCAAATACTATGTTTCTCACTATGAAATTAGTCCTTGGGGTTTAACCACAGAGCCTTTATCAGTTTCAGATGAGTATTCCTGATGATATTTATTAGTTATAAGGCGGCGAGCTGGCAGAAACGTTAGCACACAGGGCGAAATGCGTAGCCACATTTCGTCTGCCATTACGTTCTGAGTTCAAATTCCGCTGAGGTTGACTTTGCCTTTCATCCTTTTGGGGTCGATTAAATAAGTACCAGTTACGCACTGGGGTCGATATAATCGACTTAATCCGTGTGTCTGTCCTTTTTTGTCTTCTCTGTGTTTAGTCCCTTGTAGGTAGTAAAGAAATAGATATTTATTGGTTAGTACTCCAGTTATGAATGTCTTGTCTGCTTTGGTTTCAGATTTTGGCATAAGGCAAGTAGTTTCAGGGAAGAGATTAAATCAGTTAGATCAATCCCAGGGCTCAACTGGCACTTATTTTATTGACACTGAAAGAATGAAAAGCAAAGTCGAGCCCAGTGGAATTTGAACTCAGAACAGGAAGATGGACGAAATGCTGCAAGCATTTTGCCCAGTGTGCTAATGGTTCTACCAGCTCACTGCCTTGTCTATCTTGTAATATTATGTAGATATCCTTAATGTCATAGTTAGACCAACATTTTCTGTGAAAAAATCCCTGAGGTTCTTAACTTCAGGAGTTTGAAAAGTGAAGTACAACTTACTCAGAAGGAGAAGGGAGGCTGTGGTCTGTTTCAGGATGTCTAAAACTGGAGGGAGAGAGGAAAGATGCTGACCTCACATCCAAATGTTTCCAACTGAGTGATCTGTATGAAAGATCATCAAGTCTACCTGTTATAAATCAAGTTTTCCAGAAACTTTCACTATAATTTCTAGCAGGTCAACCAAACATGTAGTTAGGTGGTCCCTTGCTGGCTTGTTATTTTACAACTATATTCTTGGTTTTTGTTATTTATATGTTAATCTTTTTATTATGTCTTCTTTCAGCCAAACAATATAACATACAGTATAGTAGGCAACAGCAATGGGCTGATTGCAATGCAATACTTCTTTATCCGTAGTGACACTGGTGAAATTTATGTTAACAACGATCTTAGTACTGTCACTACTAATACCTTCAAGGTAAGTATTTATATGTATTTGAATAAAGTCTGGATTTTTCTATGACTTACAATCTGAAAATATATTTTTTTTATCTCTTATGTACTTTTTTTTATCTGTAATCCTTTAGCATTCAGATTACTCTGTTAAATGTAATGCTTATGCAATCCCATTATTTTGAATTAACCCTTTTGTTACCATATTTCTGTTGAGATGCTCTGAGTTTCATTCAATTAATTTTAAATATAACAAAGAATTTAGTAAAATAACTTCGTTATCTTTAAGCTGGTGTTAGGAACGTAAATTGTGACTAAGGTTTGGTAGAAGATTTTAATTCAGAACTTTTGAAATGAAACTAAACAGGATTAATGTTGAGCAACATAAGATTTATTCCTCCAAATTTGAATGAGAAATTCGAAGGTATGTGGATGCCATGAATGATTTCACAAAAACAGGCCATGAAGATGCTTCTTGGAGATGGCACAGAACACGTTCACTTTTGTTGAGTCCCTCTCATGCTCATGGGGATTTTCTTTACCCCAAATGCGAACATTATGCTTATTGACTTTGCCATTCATATGAAATTTGGCCTCTACACTGAAAACAAGTCGTTGCTTGAACTTGGTTTCTTCAAGTTTCTCTTGCATATCAACACAGAATTGTTTGTGCTTTTGTTTGTCATCTGCCATTATGGCTTGAATGAGCTGCAGCTTGTAGGTTTCATTAGCAAGCATTTCCTCAGGACACGCCAAACTGTCATTGGAGGAATCTTGGTTTCCAGACTTGTTCTTCTTATCGACTTCTTGCGGCTTTGCAAGAGTTTTTGGTGAACCTGCTCACCCGCCCCTTCTGATGTCAGTGGTTGCCCAGATCCCTTTGCTCTGCACAAACAGTCTTCCTCTTTGAATTTTTTGTGCCATGTCCAAATCTACATTGCCATTGGTGACATTTTAGAGAACTCTCTCACAAATACCTGCTGCACAGTCTTGTTTGACTGTGTTTGAGCATACTCCAACACACAAAACACCTTTTCTCTTCCAGTGAATGCCATTTCTATACCTGAAAGGATAAACATAAAATTTTGACCTGATTCTACACATGCTGATAAAATTTGAAGTCATTTGAACAAGAACTGGCAAAGTTATTACTTTGCAAAATGATATCAACTTTTTGAAACCACCTGTACAAAGAAAATGGAGAATGCGTACACAGAACAATCAATATATTTATTATAAAAGTCAATATATGTTACCTATGTGCACTTCAGTTTATTATGTAAATCCATATTTATGCAATTAAATTGCATTATGAATTTGAAAAAGCAAAAACCTTCATCGGGGCAAAAATTGATTGTTATTTTTTCACACAGTCGAACACACAGAGAGTTCATTCTAACTGAATTATAGCATGTGCATCTTGGATTCTGTTCTGAACAGAATTAAAGATGCACATGCTACAATTCAATTAGAACAAACTCTCCATCCATTAGGCTGTGTGAAAAATAACACTCAATTTTTACCTTGATAACAGTCAACTTCTGCCCTGATGAAGGTTTTTGCTTTTCCAAGCCAGCGCTGCCTCGACTGGCTCCAGTGCCAGTGGCACATAAAAAGCACCATCCGAACATGGCTGATGCCAGTGCCGCCTTGGCTGGCTTCCGTGCCGGTGGCACGTTAAAAGCACCAACCGATCGTGGCCGATGCCGGACTCCCCTGGCACCTGTGCAGGTGGCACGTAAAAAGCACCCACTACACTCACCGAGTGGTTGGCATTAGGAAGGGCATCCAGCTGTAGAAACTCTGCCAGATCAGACTGGAGCCTGGTGCAGCCCCTGGCTTCCCAGACCCCCGGTCGAACCGTCCAACCCATGCTAGCGTGGTAAACAGACATTAAACAATGATGATGATGATGATGATGAAATGCATAATGCAATTTAGTGGCATAAATATAAATTGAAGTAATAAACCGAAATGCATGTAGGCAATATGAATTGACTCTTACAATAAACTAGCAGTATCGCCCGGCATTGCTCAGGTTTGTAAGGGAAATAACTATATAAGCATTTTTAGAGAGTTATAGCCAAAAAATAGCAAAAAAAATGCATTCAAAATGGAAAAAAATGATGGTAAATTATTTTTTAAATCGTAGACTCATCGTAGACGCGCACTAATACCCAGAAAGGCTCGATATGAATCACGACTATAAGATACCCGCTTTTGGTTACACTGCACCGCAAAATGTGGGAGTAGTTAGGAATCTAAATCGTAGGAGACAGACACACAACTTGACTTTTATTATATAAAGATATATTGATTATTCAGTGTATGTATTCTCCAGTTTCTCCTGAATCAAAAAGATGGAAGCATCTATAGTGACAACTGGAATTTTAAAAGTGTAAGAAACAACAATAAGCACTAGTACATATGCACATGTGGAATTTCCAGTATTATTATTTGCTATAGAACTAAACTGCTGTATGGTTGGATAAATATCCCTGGGAAAGAACAACCGCTTTCCACACAGAACTTACATGTATGTGTGCGTGTATATGAGTGTATATTTATATACGTGTGTGTGTCTACATACATATATGTGTGTATAGTTTTATATATATATAGTCAAATATGAGTTAGAAGCAGCTCAAATAGTGATGGGAGTTATCTCGCTTGTCTATGATTTCCAGGTGTTTTAATACCAGGTGCATTGATGAGTATATATTTTCTTATGCCTATAAGCACAGCCTACCCACAAACTAGCAAAACACATACCTTGTGTATGTGTATTCGATATTGTTTATGTATATACACCACACAACATATATATATACAGCACCAAAGTAACTGAGGGTACTAGTCAGCACCTGTACTGCTAGAAATAGGAGTGACATATATATTTCTGCCATTTGGTTGTAAAATTGTGAACAAGCTACCCTTCCCATTATCAGCCCTCACCAGTTTCCCCGAGACCAAACATGCTTTCATAGGAGATTGGAAATGGAGGACACTGTATGCATGATAGAGACACTTGTTTACAATTATCATGAGATGTCAAAGCAAGTAGTCAGTAACACATCCATGTACACACACATACATACACATATATACATATTAGATAGGCTTCTTTCATTTCCATCTCTCAAATTCACTCCAAGGCTTTGATCAACTTGGGGCTATAGTAGAAGACTTGCCCAAAGTTCCATGCAGTGGGACTGAACTCTAAACAGTATGTTTGGGAAGCAAACTACGTTTGCGGTGAGCTGGCAGAAACGTTAGCACACCAGGTGAAATGCTTTTCAGTATTTCGTCTGCCGTTACATTCTCAGTTCAAATTCTGCTGAGGTCGACTTTGCCTTTCATCCTTTCGGGGTTGATAAATTAAGTACCAGTTACGCATTGGGGTCGATATAATCGACTTAATACCTTTGTCTGTCTTTGTTTGTCCCCTCTATGTTTAGCCCCTTGTGGGCAATAAATTAATAAGAAACTATGTACCACACAGACTGCAGAAGGGAGAAAATGTCAATCCCTTCTGTTGTTCATTTCTGTTCTGTAACAAAATCATGAAAGGCCTGAGCTGTAATTTTACAATAATTATGAATTGCATGAAGGTGGCAAGCGGGCAGAAATGTTAGCTCACTGGACGAAATGCTTAGTGGTACTTTGTTTGTCTTTACATTCTTTTGCCTTTCATCCTTTTGGGGCCAATAAATTAAGTATCAGTTGCATACTGGAGTCGATCTACTTGACTGAACCCCACCCCAAAAATTTGAGGCCTTGTAGTCGAAAAGAATATTTTCAATTGCATGTCAGGAGTAAATTTAAACTTATAAATTGTGTAAAGCTAAAAATATTTTTGTATTCCTTTTGGTTGCTTTTATTTACAAATTTCATGAAATATATATTCCAGTTCACTGTACAAGCAAGTGATAATGGTTTTCCACCAAGGAGTGATACAGCTCCTGTTGAAATCAGAATTATTCGGGATCTTCAGTCTCCAGTTTTCTCAAAGACAACTCATAATTTGAATCTGCAAGAAAATACACCTGTAGGCAACTTCTTGTTACAACTTACAGCAAATGATCTAGATCGCCAGGTATGTACCTCATTATTCATTTTGCATTATTGAATGAAACTTATGGCTGCTGTTATGGTTTTATTTGGACACCAAATAAGCATAACATAATGTAATATAATATAATACATGATATAAAAACACAATAGTAAATAAATATAAAATAGATAATGTGTTGTAAAGTTTCTTTGAAATAAAAGGGAGAATAGGAATAAAAGTGTGGAATAAGGGTTAAAGTTGAAGGCAAAATTTTAAAGTAATATCAAATTATAAGATTAAATTAGAAAACTTTAAAAAAATTATTAAAAGTTAAATATAATTAAAATTTCAAAATTAAATATTAAAGATTTAAAAAAATTAGAATCTCCCCAAATTTCCTCAAAACTTACTAAATTTTTCAAAAACATGTTAAAAGTTAAGAATCAAAATCAAAAGATTAATTATTGAGAGTTTGAAATTGAAACATAAGCTTTAAGGTGTGAGTTAAAAAGAAAATATACATTAAACCCATATAAATAAACATACATGTAATATATATATATATATATATATATATATATATATTTGTTTTGCAAGATTTCTGATATGAAATCGTGTTTTGAAACAGATATTGTATTTTGGGATGGTAATTTTTGTTTTGATAAATAAAAACATGCACTGTATGTTTTTTCTTCACTTGTTTATTACTGTTCTTATTGTCCGATCACACATCTATGACTGCTTCAGCGACACTTTTTGTTTTCATGTGCAATCTTGCTCCAACATAAGCTGGGCGATTCATATAAACAGCAAGGTTGACATGGCCGGCAGAATGTGTTCCTGGATTCCCTGAACTTTCCAGTCGAGAGATATCCACACCATTAATCTTCTCTTCCCTACTTTGCCCGACCCCACCTTCAATACTATTGTCCACTGTGGTCTCCCCACATGAAAAAAAGTATCATGAAAATTGAAGCACCTCAAAGGTCAATTACAAAAAGGATAGCTGGCATGACTGGCCTTGACTATTGGGGTCGACTAGAAAAACTCAAGCTTTACTCTCTCCAATGCCACCATGAGTGCTACATCATCTGCATGATGTGGAAAATATTCCATCAGCATTGCCCAAATGATGTTGGCATCACCTTTAAGATACGCCCAAGACTTGGAACCTGTGCTATCCACCCACAACATAAATCATACTTGTATCACATAATAATACGGCACAATTATTTCACCTCAATTAGTGCCACTCTCTTTAACATTACACCAAAACACATTAAAGCAGAAACAGATCCCATAAAGTTCAAGAAGTCTTTGGACAATTCCCTTAAAATAATTGCTGGAGCTGCCTGACAGGTGATGGTCATTTAGAAAAAGCGCGGGCTAAAACTACGCGCCTTCATTAGTCAGTTAAGGTGAGACAGTGTTATGTGACAACTTGCTGGGCTGCCTACTGGAGCCTACGCGGCAGGTATTTAAAGGGAAAAATTTGACAAGACAGTCAGTCACTGGCTGACACTCGCTGATGATACATCGAAGAGGCCAGGGAACAGAAGAAAGAAGACATGCACCCAACACCAGAGCTGAAGACACCTCTGAAAGGGGGAGCTCCGCCACGTCAAAACGGTAGAGGAGTAGGTTCCTTCTGATGATGTCTTGAGCTAACTGGATCCTATAAAGGAGCTGTTGTGGTAGCAGACCATGAAACACGGTTGTAATTCCTGGATAAACCTCCTACATCCAGTTATGTCTCCATAAACAATAACTCTTGTGGAACATGTTGTCTGATTCCTGATTTGAATGACTTTGCCAGGTGGTGCTTTTAAGTTAGACATGGCCTGGGCCAATACTGGCCAAAACCTATCAAAGTTATATCAACATATAAGTGTGTGAGCTTTATTTCTAATCAGAAGTTTACAGAGTGACTCAAGGGATAACAGTTTAGTGCATGACAATTTTTAAGATTGTTATAAGTCAGTTTTCCATAAGGAATATGAACTATTGATGTTCCACACAGAGTTCTTCATCAGTAAAGGGTTCTATCCAAAACAGCTGATTCCTTATGTATCTCAGGACAAAACAAGTTATTTTTACATGCAAATTTTTAATATTGAAAATAGATCTTATTTCTTTAATGCCCACAAGGGGCTAAACATAGAGGGGACAAACAAGAACATACAAAGGGATTAAGTTGATTACATCGACCCCAGTGTGTAACTGGTACCTAATTTATTGACCCCCAAAAGGATGAAAGGCAAAGTCGACCTCGTCGCAATTTGAACTGAGAACATAGCGGCAGACGAAATACTGCTAAGCATTTCGCCCAGCATGCTAACGATTCTGCCAGCTCGCTGCCTTAATTGAGAATTGATCTAACATAAAAAGAAAGATAAGGTTCATAGCTAACCTAGCAGCATGGGGTAATCTTAATGCTCAGTCACCCAGCTGGTGGAGCAAGCATTTGAATGACAATATATTCAAACTTAAGTAACTGAAAGAATCTTCATTGTGCTTCTTTTTATATATATTTTTGCTCCTTTTTATGTTCAGTTTTCAACGTTAGCATAGGTTTGACAAATGTATTATTGAGGCAGTGTTTTAATCGGCCTTGCTAGTTGCTAATGCTTACCTGCATTTTCAAATAAAGGATTTTGTATCTCATGCACTTTTGAAAACATAAAGCTAGCAAAAATAATGCCTTACGGCAGACGAAAACGTCGATGTTGTCGTGGCGGTGCTCAGAAGCCGAAAGGCTATAGTTGACTGGCGGTCACGTGAGAAGAGAAGAGAGAGAAAAAAGGGGCAAAGGAATCAAAGAGAGAAAAAGAGGGACAAAGGCACCAAGGAGGGGGAGAAAAGAGAGAAAGAAGGAATTAAGGAGGGGAGAAGAAAGAGAGCATGCCAAGGATTGGCGGGACAAAAGAAAGGCAGGGTCAGTGAGGTGCAAAGTGAGAAAAGCAGAGAAATGTGAGAGAGTGGGGGAAGAGGAGACCAAAGAATCAAAGAGGCGAGAAAAGAGAAAGACAGAGACCAGTGAAGTATAGAGAAAGTGTGTGTAGAAGTCATACAAAGTTTAGTGGAATGCTTACATACATATAAGAGAACAAGGTGTACGTTATGCCGCAATAATTTATGTATAAAAAATATATATAAAAATACAAAATGGGACAAGAACTCAAAACATTCAAATAGACGAAACAAAAAAAACGGACGGGTGGTTCGAAGCCTCTAATCTTCAGTCAAGAACCGGATCATCCTCGCAATTTCGGCTGATTAATCTTGAGATCACTCCAATCCGGCCAGTCCCCAAGGAAAAACTAAGCTATGAGCATTAGATTTCTTGGAAAAAGGATCGAATGTATACGAAACAAGGACAGAAAAACGGACGATGCCACACGAATATAAATACAAAAAACAAAAGGTAATACGAATATAAATACAAAAAACAATAATGATAATAATAATAATAACAGGACAAAAACAACAGGCGTCTTTCAACTTTAGAATGTTTTGCGTTCTTGTCCCATTTTGTATTTTTGTATATATTTTTTATACATAAGTTATTGCGGCGTAACATACACCTTGTTCTCTTATATATATATATATATATATATATATTATGTAATGATAAACTAATATGTCCCTTTGCATTTTTTTCTTCAGGGTTCTATTGTATATGAAGCAGCTGGCAATGAGTATGGTCTGCTTTTGTGTGAAGTGAACAAAACTACTGGACGTATTACATTGAAATCTTCATTAAAGAATGTTCTTGTTAACAATTTCCAAGTAAGTACCATCTTATTTTTATTTGAGTATATTTGTCTGTGAACTAGTATTCTGAAAGGAATGTCTTTGCTGGTATTTGTTTTATTGGTGATGTGTATGTGTGTATGTGCATGTGTGTGTGTGTGTGCACATGCCAAGGGTCCTTCACTCTTGATGGAAGAAGTACAGTGCCATTGTGACTTATAGCATGTCTTAGGAATTCCTTTCCAGATTTGAGCACAGTAGATTCTTTCCAGAGAGAGAGAGAGAGAGAGAGAGAGAAACAACTAGAGAAAAAGAAGAATAAACCCTAGTATTTGACTGGTACTTTTTTTTATTGACCTCAAAATGAGGAAAGGCAGTTGGCTCTCACGGAATTAGAGCTCAGTATTAAAAACAATTTATTTGAGGCTCTGATGATTCTACTAACCGACAGCCTTGTGTGTGTATGTATGTGTTTGTATATATCTGTGTATGTGTGTGTTTGTCATCTTACAACATGACAACCAGTGTCCGTTTATGTCCTCATAACTTGGCAGGCCAACCTAAAGAGACCAATGGAATTAGTACCATGTTTAAAACCAGTACTGTGTGTTAATTTGATCAACCAAACCATTCAAGGTAGTGCCCCAGTATGACTGTAGACCAATGATTAAAACAAGTACAAAAAAAAAAAAAAGAATGCAAAGTCATTTTAAACAGTGTATGTTGTCCTTAATTTTGGTATTATATCCTATTGTTATTTTTCTGCTTGGAAAACCATTACTTTCCTTTAATGCTAGAACTCAGTCAAATTTGAGGATGTATTTGATATAATCTTGTTGCTTCAGTGAATGAGACACCATCACCTAGACACTGTGCACCAAGACACAGCTTCACAGTGTTTGGATGCTGGAATCTTTGTCAAACAATCTGTACGATTACAATGGGTGAGATTTGTGCAAAGCCAGTTCCATTCTCTCATCCTCAAGCTTATATTGAGCTGGTGAAACAAATGCCAAAGCCTAGTGTTTACAGGATGATGAAATTTTATGGAGTAACTTCCTCTTAGTTGAGCAGTTAAAGATCAAGGAACCTCATCTGATCTGTGTCTGTTGGAGTGTATACTCTTTTATTCTTTTACTTGTTTCAGTCATTTGACGGTGGCCATGCTGTTGCACTGCCTTTAGTCGAAGAAATTCACCCCAGGACTTATTCTTTGTAAGCCTAGTACTTATTCTATCAGTCTCTTTTGCCGAACTGCTAAGTTACAGACCCGTAAACACACCGGCATCAGTTGTCGAACGATGTTTGGTAGTGGGGGGGGGCAAACACAGACACCCAAACACTCACAAAAATATATAGATATATATATATACATATATACGACAGGCTTCTTTCAGTTTCCGTCTACCAAATCCACTCACAAGGCTTTGGTTGGCCCGAGGCTATAGTAGAAGACACTTGCCCAAGGTGCCACGCAGTGGGACTGAACCCAGAACTATGTGGTTGGTAAGCAAGCTACTTACCACACAGCCACTCCTGTTAGTAATCGTTTTCCAGTGGCAATTCTGAGACATGCTAATTAACCCCTAGCTGTGAGCTTGACAGGTGCTACAATTCTGGGTCAGATTAAACCTGGAACAAAGTGGCTGCGAGGTGGTTACCCTCTTCAAAACCCTAAATCTCTTGAACCAAGATTTCATCCTTATTACATTAAAAGAAATTCACTGATTTTACTCAACTATGCCAATTCTGAAAAGCAAATTTAAAGCACACTAAACTTTCTTTCATTTTCATTTTCTCAATTTCAGTTAATTGTCAAAGCCTACGACACTTACTTTCCTGACAATACAGCCTTAGCCAGAGTATTTATTACCGTTTTACGTAATGTAAATACTCCAGTCTTTTCACAAAGTACGTTCAGTGTTACAATAAATGAATACCATTCTTTTATGAGCCCAGTTATAACCACTACTGCTACAGATGCTGACCAGGTATTATTAACCATTTTGTTACTACATTTCTGTTGAAATACACAGTTTTTATTTCAATTAATTTTTGAAAATATTGAAGAATTTAATAAAATAATTCAGGTCCTATTAAAGTTGATCTCAGCTGTGTTGTTTATTGACAGGTTAAATATTTCTCTTACTTTACACAGAAATATTATTAATGTTAACATTCAGCTGTGAGAAAATTCAATTTATTACAAGACTGAAGGATTTCTATTTTTTAATTTGCAATTCTATGGGGAAATAGAAGTGTGTAGGTTAATGACCAGGGTATTTGGATGACAATCATAAGGCTACGAGTTCAATTACCAGCAGTTCATTGTGTGTTTGAGCGAGACGCTTTATTTGATGTTTCTCCAGTTATCTCAGCTGGCAAAAATTAGTTGTACCTGTATTTCAAAGGACCAGCGTTGTCACATTCTGTGTCACACTACTGAGTCTCTCTGAGAATTATGTGATGGGTACATGTGCCTGTGAAGGCGCATGGCTCAGTGGTTAGAGCATCAGCTTACAATCGTGAGGTTGTGAGCTCGAATCCCGGACCGGGCTGCATGTTGTGTTCTTGAGCAAGGCACTTTATTTCACGTTGCTCCAGTTCACTCAGCTGTAGAAATGAGTTGCGACATCACTGGTGCCAAGCTGTATCGACCTTTGTCTTTCCCTTGGATAACACTGGTGGCGTGGAGAGGGGAGGCTGGTATGCATGGGCGACTGCTGGTCTTCCATAAAAACAACCTTGCCCGGACTTGTGTCTAGGAGGGTAACTTTCTAGGTGCAATCCCATGGTCATTCATGACCGAAGGGGGTCTTTACATGTGCCTATGGAGTGCTTAGCCCTTTGCACATAAATTTCATGAGCAGGCTGTTCTGTTGATTGGATTGACTGGAACACTCATTGTCATAAGTAATGGAGAGCCAGGCCATCAAGGGGAAATTGTGCTACCTGTCATATGGCAGGTTAAATGGTTACTTCAGTTTTGGGAACAGGTTAGTGATTTTAAAAAGAAGGTAGCTGTGAGTCCAAAGGAATGAATAAGAATTTATTTTCCATGATGCTCCTACTTCTGTGCACCTGCCACTCATGAAGTCTTTTCTCTCTGTCAAACTTCCAATGATTCTATTAAACTGCATGGGTACCCATAGTTTACATTGCATGCATAGTATGGAATTCCTACCAATTTCTGTTTTGTACATTAAATTAAATAAGGGTAGAAACTGATATTAATCAATTAAAACCAGTGGGTTAGCATATTTTAAAAAATCCGAAGATTAAAAATTGTTTTCACATACAAAATTTAGAGGACTGACCACTAAAAGAGGACAGCCTATATGCTAAACATAGACGTCAAATCGCCATTACCACGAAGAATGTGTTCTCAAGAAAAATCTCAGCAAAAAGCATTAAGCATATCCACTTTCCAAGATGGCAGTAGAGAGCTGGCTTCTTCCTTACTGACAAAATCTTTAGTCTTTGCTAGTTTTACTTTGAGGCCTCACTATATAAAGTTTTGCTCCTATACTTGGAATTTCTTCACGGAATCTTCCATAAATACAGCTATGAGATTTAGGCTAGTTGGAGTTCTCTTTGACAACTGTTCTAAATTCCTGTATTCTAGCTTGGAGAATTATTACAAAAAATATGAGGAGATTGGAAAATGAATCCTGATAGACACCCACATTCACATTAAATTCTTCACTGAACATTTTGCTGACTGACCCTCACTTTGCATTTCTGTTCATGTCTTGTATGGATCTGTTAAAATCATTTATCTACAATGTAGATATCTCTGGTGAGATATCGCAATGTAGCGTTCAACAGATAACGCTAACAAATTAAGACACAGATGATGATGTTAACTATGGTAGCAGTGATAATGGTGGTGATGGATAATAAGGTGATTGTGGTGACGGTGAATAATTTTAGTGAAAATACTTGTCAATGAGGTAAGGAGTATGGGTCTACGATACAAAAAAATATAGAAAATGTTATCTTTACTATTAGTACTGTTACTCCTATATATTAGTCAAACTTTTGAGGTAATATTTTAAAAAATGCTGTAGAGTTTGAGGAGTACAGAAAAAATATGAAATTCCATAATGAAAAATAATTATTAAAAAAATGTCCATCTTCTAATTGTCAATTTTGTTTTAAAATATTGGGTCCAAACCTTTCCTTTTAACAACTGAGCTACAAGAGCAAGCTTATCAGCTTAGTCAAGTTCAGAGAAATCCAAATTCAGCTGACATCTTGAATGCTTCTGCATAATAGTGAGGTCGTCATATGTGTGTGTGTGTGTGTTTGTGCGTGCGAAATCCCAATATTTACATGGTTCTAATAAATATGATGGTATAATTGCAGGATGTTATTTCATACAAGCTGTTTGGCAGTAACGATGACTTGGATTATTTTTACATAACCTTCAGCAGTGGACAGATTTACCTGAAGAAACAACTCAATAACCAACCAAGAACTAAATTCTCTGTAAGTAACATACTATAATCTAATTATAAATCTACTTGGTTTTCTAGATAATATGTTGATCACCTGTGTATTTGTGTCCTGATGTTGGCATACATCTATAACTTGCCATTCTGTGTAGGTGCCATTCATATTTCTCTTCCTTTGTAAATCTAAAGTTAAGCTTATCAATAGGTTTGTATTTAGGTGACGTATATCAATATATATTTATATCAATAGCTTGGTTCAGATAGTTAGTATTATTTGTGTAAGTGTTGTTCCTGAGTAAGCACTGTATGTTTTAAGTACGCATCACTATATGCTCACATTTATGTAAATTTGTTTAACTATACACACACAAAGTTCCACAATAATCTTGATATTACATCCATTTCGTTTCATCTAGTACCATAACTTTTATTTGTTAGATAATGTAAACTTCAAAAACACATAAAAACTTTCTCTTTTCAGTTAACTGTTCAAGCTACTGACTCGGGCAATCCACCCAAAAAATCCAATGCCAGTGTGGTAGTCACAGTTGTGCGAAATACACTGCCTGTAATAAACAACCCTAACCAGGTCTTCAATATTTCTTCAACAAATGCAGTCGATTTTGCATTTGGAAAAATTCAAGCTCAAGATACTGATGTCATTGTAAGTTTTAAAATTTATTTTAAAAACATTTATTTATTTATTTTTATCTGTCCACAGGAAATCGTTTGAGAAAAAGAGTCATTAATCTCTTGATAGTTTTCATTAATTTACTATTAAATTCTTAAATAGTTTCAGTATTAATTTAACAAAATTGTCGATAAACCTATCTTTAAAATTTATTATATCTTCATTACTTAAGAACCATAGATAAGAAACAAGAGGATTCTTGAGCTTGTGCAATGTGAGCTCATATGTCACTGCCGTTTTTTATCTGTTCCATCTGTTCTGTGTTCAATAAAGGAAGCATTATTTCTTTAAAGCATTTTGGAACTTATTTTTTTTTATAATTTGGTTGAGTTTGTTCTTCTAACTAGAAGTACAAAAGCTAGTTTACAGTAGAAAGTTTGTCCTATCTTTTTTTTTCTTCCTTCTTCACTCTTTTTCCTACCATACAACTCTACCTGTCTGATACTGTCTGTCTGTCTTTTGCTCCCTCCTTGTCTCTCTGTCACTTTTTTCCTCTGTCTCTCTCTTTCCTCTATCCCTCTCAATCTATCTCTCTGTCTCTATGTCTCTATTCCCTTCCAACCTCTCTCTTACTCTTTCTCTCTGTCTGTGTCTGTCTTCTGTTTCTGTCTGTCTGTCTCTCATCTCTTACTTAATTTTCAACTTCACTGTTTTAGGGAAGATTAGTGTATGAAGTGATTGGTGATGTATCAGCCCCAACATTCTTCAAAGTTGATGAAAATTCAGGGGACGTAAGCCCCAAAATATCCTTACTAAATCAACGTGCTAAAAAATATACGGTATGTTAAACTCTTTTCTTTAAAATCTTTTTTCTTGTTATTTAGAGGGAGATGTTTCTCAATTATTTCTGAGAAATGACAGAGAAAAGTATTTAGTGTTAATTTCACTCGGTGAGACAAGGTCAGGACAACAACCAGAAGGGAAGTTAGTGAATATCAAACAGAGGCACATGCTGAGATGGTACATATTCTGCTTATATAGAAGAGTAGAAGCCAGTATAGAATCAACAGAAGAGATAGATGCAAACACAGCATCTTGGTGAGCTAACAGATGTTTGCAGCATGTTAATGAATGTGTCATAGATAATCAACTGGAAAAATTTGTTTTGGAGATGGTCTAAGATATCTGCATGAATATCAGATACACCTTCCACGTGTATGAGCAATACTTCAGTTCTTCTCTTCCCTAGCACTAAGTACTGTTTCAAACTTTTTACCTGTATTTATGTACCTTATATGCATACATGTTAATTTACCTTTCAACATTTGAAAGGTTCTACAACATGTAACTGTTCAATAACATGAATCAGTATATACTTATACATATTAATCTAAGTAAACAATATTATATATCCATTACAGCCAGTCTTACTAATCAGTTTTGCACTAGAGGTTCGACAGGATGTTTGATATCACCCAGATTATGTAACCCTGCACTCATCAGAGTTGGCAACAACTATATATATATATATATATATATATATATATATACACATACACACACACACGTGTGTGTGTCTGCGTGTGTATATATTTATGTGTGTGTGTCTTTGTGTCTGTGTTTGTCCCCATCCCATCGCTTGACATACACACAGACACCCACAACATATATACTCATACATACACACCTAAATTTATATGTATAATATATACACAAATACAGAGATGGATTTCAATGTTCCTGCATGTACTTTACAAGTACAACTGAATAAATAAATAAATGTAATTCTCATAATTTATGAAGTAAACATAACTACATGTAAACAATCATGTAAGTACTTCATTATAAAATTTACATACTTATATACAAAAATATTCCTACAGACATCTACATACATTTATATATAGCGAAGTATATACAATGAGATATGTACATAAAAATATATACACAAAGGTAGTTTGTGTATATATATAGGCATTCATTTAGATAATAATAATAATAAATATCAATATAAATACATATTTATATAGGTGCAGACATGGCTGTGTGGTAAGAAGCTTGCTTTTCATCCATATGGTTCTGGGTTCAGTCCCACTGCATGGCACTTTGGTATGTGTCTTTTACAACTGCCTTGGATTGACCAAAGCTTTGTAAATGAAATTGGGAGATAGAAACTGAAAGAAACCTTTCTTATACATATATATATATATTATATATATATATATATATATATATATGTATATGATAGGCTTCTTTGTCTTATGTTTGTGTCCGTGTTTGTGCCACACAACTGCTCAACAACCGTTGTTGCTGTGTTTACACCCCTGTAACTTGGCAGCTTGGCAAAAGGGATTGACAGAATGACTGTCAGGTTAAAAAAAAAAACAAAATTAAAAAAGTACTAGGGTTGATTCATTTGACTAAAAACATTATTGAAGGTACTGCCCTAGCAAAGTCGCACAGTCTAATGAATGGAATAAGTAAAAGATAAAAGATATACATCTACCATAAATATATACAAAGATAAAAATGATTGTACATAACTACATATGCATATATATATATATATATATATATATATATATATTTCCTTATGTACTGGAATGTACACATACTGGTATGTATACATGTATCTATGTTTTATGTGGATACATATAATACAACCAACATATGGATATAGTTTTACTAAAATAATTCCAAAATGTTCTATATAGTGGATTGATTAGCGAAAATACTGATTCGAATAATAATAACCAGCCAAGACACAGAAATTAGACCCAATACTTTGATAGGGAAGTTGCATATGTGGAGTTGTAGAAGACTAACTGAATGTCCTCTAGAAAATAAGTGTCTCATAGATATTGTTTATAAATGCTCAGTTCTTACATCTGAGACTGTATATAATTACGTCAGAGTGACACCGAATTGTTTCATGTATATGAATCTGAGTCTAAGTGTGTGCATATGTCTGTATGTGTATATATATATATATATATATATATATAAAGTTAATCCAAACATGAAAACACAAAGAGAAAACACAACAACGGGAGGACATGGAACAAATATAGTATTATTGGATGCTCAGGAAGGAAGGGAAGAAGGAAGGTTTTATGTTTCGAGTGGAGCTCTTCATCAGAAACATAGGAAAAGGAAAGATCCAGAGAAGGGAAGATGGAGGAAAAAAATCGCCAACGGTACACACGTGGTCACATTTTGAATTATATATATATATATATATAACGCTTGTGTGAGTGTTGCTGTATATGTTGGTGCCTGTGTATGTGTACATGTATGTGTGAGAATGAATGTACAGAGAATTTGGATGTGCCATATCTGACTATGTCAAAGTTATGACAGCATATAAGGAAACTTAGTGGCGTGGAATTTACCTTTATCTTTTGTTTGATCTTATGATGTCAAATTTTATCTATTGCAGTTACGAGTTGCTGTCTATGATTCAGCTGTACCATCCAAGAGAGTCATAGATATTATAACCATATATGTTAATCGAAACACGCAGGGTCCAATATTTACAAATAAACCATTTACGAGAAGTGTTGATCCTAATATTGATGTAACCTCTGAAATTATACAATTCCAAGCAATTGATTCTGGAGGGGTAAGAGCAAGTTTCTTTTCAGAATAGTTTGTATAATGATATATTTTATACTATTGCTGTAACCGAAATCCTCGTTTTATGTTTGAAGTGCAAATCAGATTGGATCCAGCTTTTCTTTTTGTTGATAACATAATTACAACTTGACTATTTGGATCAGTTTAATCTTCTTTTGTGGCATTGTCATAGCAGAAATAACAACAATGATGATAATGATAATAATAGTAATGATGTTGATGATGATGATGATTATTATGATGATGGATATTGTAGTTGTTGAAAGATGAAGAAACTACGTATGATGCTAGAATCATAAAATGGTAAAAGGAAAATTAGTATTTTATACTGACATGGAGTATGAAATCCTTGAATGTTAGAACAAAGAAGTTGATGCAATCACAATCTTACCAATTATCATTGGGACCTTGAAAACTGTAACAAAAAAGAAATTTGAGAGCAAACTTTGGAAAGTTAGATGTTAATTTAAGAGTGCATGCAGTACAGAAAACCTATTTGTTTGGCTTAGCAATATAGGAACAAACATGAACAGCAGATAAATACTATTTTACAGAAGGGACAAAAAAAAAAATGCTCATCATGCTAGATCCCAAATTGCAGTTCAGTAGGAAGCTTAATTATACCAATTACAACATCAATATTGTGTAGCAGCAGAATTACTACCACAACTGTTGCTTAGGCTCTATATTGTGAAGTAAATAGGGTAGTTCTCTGACAAACAATAGATACATGGTTTGTGTTTTGTCTGTGTGTGTGTGTCTATGATGATCTTTACAACGTAGTAGATTGCAGAAATGTCAGAAGACAAAATACATTATGGTAGTGTCAAAAAATGCCTTGCTTTTTGTGACCATCAACTTAATTTCTGACCTTAGAAATAATATTTTATGTCATCTTTTTACATTCTGTTTGGGGCAGTTTTGTTGTTCAATCCACAAAGTATTCTGTTCAAATCAATGAAATAAAGACCACTCAAATACTGAAGTCAATCTGCTTCACCCTTGTGACAATGTTTGTGACAATCATTGCTGCTATTGGATGGCGAAGAGCAAAATTGATGGAAAATCAGGCAAAATACCTTGTGGTTTTTAGATAACATGCTTCATTTTAAGAATGTGTATCATGCTGAAGTTGACTTTGCATTTCATTGTTCTGATGAATATACAAGCATTTGCATAATATGTGCCTGTGTCTGTATTAGTTTATGTACAGGTTCATGCAGCAGGAGAATGTTCAGATCTTCAAGGCACTAAGGGCTATATCAGTTGTTGAAGTTACTATAAAAACCTTCCTTCTATGGTGGGATTCATTTTAACGATAATGACTGTACTCCATCATAATCCTAACTAAGGAGCTAAAATCTAAATAAAAAACAATCGCTTTAGAGAAATAGCAGTACTAAGTAGTGATGAGAAACAAACGTACTTTAGGGTGGTTAAAATATGTTTCTGACACATTTTAACATCTAAAGGTAAATTCACAGCATCTATTATGGTGAATAAATTCTCAATTATGGTAGGTGTAAAAACACCTTAGTTGTTCAGTATCTTCCCTGGTGAACTCTTAGGGGGATGAATTTGTCTTTAGATGTTAAAATATGTCAACAACATATTTTAACTAAGCTAAAATAGTATTATTTAAGTATTAGAATACCTAGCTATGAAAGAAATATGAATTCAAACATATTCCTTCAATGATTTGCTGAAAAAATAGATCGGAAAGGGGATTTCTTGCAGGCCCATTTCACTATCAGTTGACCACTCATCAGAGCAGACATAACTAATGTCTTCCTCTAATTGGTAGTACAGAATATTCATTTACTATACAAAGAATACATGAATTAGGCTTTCATCACAGTAGACAGCTTAATTTGTATATTTGTGCTTTTTAGCAGCTCATCATTATTTAATCAATATTTTATTCATCTGTCTTCACATTCTGAGTTCAAATTCCACTGAGGTTGACTTTGCCTTTCATCCTTTCAGGGTCGATAAATTAAGTACCAGTTGTTTACTGGAGTCGATCTAATCGACTGGCCCCTTCCCCCAAAATTTTGGGCCCTGTGCCTAGAGTAGAAAAGAATATGCATATTTTATGTGTATGCTGTGTCTGAAGAGGTTTATCTTTTAGTTTTCTCTCATGTCATGGAAAATGAAAACAGGGTGGATAAAAGTAATTATGGATAAATGGAATTATGGATAATATTATGGGGGAAGAAGACAAAGGAATGACAAGTGGGTAGTGGTCCTTGTTGAACTGCATGTGATGCCTGGTAAGTTATTTATATTTTCAATGTTTTATTTATATCTACTTATTTTAAAACTTCAATATCTACTTTCATAGGATCAAATCACTTACAAAATAAGCAATGAGTCTACTGCTCAGCAATATTTCTTGGTGTTACCCCTAAATGGAAAGCTCATACTCATTAAGTCCCTAAAAGGACTGGCCCCTACAACAATCCGAGTAAGTATTTCTTGATTTCTTTTCATTAAAAAAAAATTTTTTAATCTTTTACTTGTTTCAGTAATTGCACTGTGGCCATGACAGGGTGCCACCATGAAGGGTTTAGTCAAACAAATCAACTCCAATGGATATTTTTTAAAGCCCTGTGCTTATTCTGTCGGTCTCTTTTGCCAAACTGCTAAGTTACAAAGACATAAACAGACCAGCAATAGATGTCAAGTGGTGGTGGTGGTGGTGGTGGTGGTGGTGGAAAAACACAAAAATAAACACAAACATGTTTATATATGTGTGTGTGTATGTGTGTATATATGTGTGTGTGTCTGAAAAACTCTGTAATAAATATGCGTAGCAAGAAAAAATATATATTCATCTATCTATCTATCTATCTATCTATCTATCTATCTATCTATCTATCTATCTATCTATCTATATATATATATATATATATATATATATATATATAATATATATATATATGTATATGAGAGAGAGAGGGGGAGTGAGAGTGTGGGATAGATAGATAGATAAATAGATATGTGATGGTAAATGATGATAATGATGTTTATGTTGCTATATATATATATATATATATATATATATATATGTATATATGTGGAGGCGCAATAGCCCAGTGGTTAGGGCAGTGGACTTGCGGTCATAGGATTGCGGTTTTGATTCCCAGACCGGGCATTGTGACTGTTTATTGAGCGAAAACACCTAAAGCTCTACGAGGCTCCGGCAGGTCCCTGCTGTACTCTTTCGCCACAACTTTCTCTCACTCTTTCTTCTGTTGGCCTGCTCGCTTAGCCAGCAGGGTTGCGTCGTTTGAGGCTAAAACAATGCGAAGCACATTGTGACCAGCGATGTGTAGCAACATCTGATAGCCTGGTCGGTCACGGTGATATATATATATATATATATATATATATAATATATATATATATGTATATGAGAGAGAGAGGGGGAGTGAGAGTGTGGGATAGATAGATAGATAAATAGATATGTGATGGTAAATGATGATAATGATGTTTATGTTGCTATATATATATATATATATATATATATATATATGTATATATGTGGAGGCGCAATAGCCCAGTGGTTAGGGCAGTGGACTTGCGGTCATAGGATTGCGGTTTTGATTCCCAGACCGGGCATTGTGACTGTTTATTGAGCGAAAACACCTAAAGCTCTACGAGGCTCCGGCAGGTCCCTGCTGTACTCTTTCGCCACAACTTTCTCTCACTCTTTCTTCTGTTGGCCTGCTCGCTTAGCCAGCAGGGTTGCGTCGTTTGAGGCTAAAACAATGCGAAGCACATTGTGACCAGCGATGTGTAGCAACATCTGATAGCCTGGTCGGTCACGGTGATCACGGTGATATATATATATATATATATATATATATATATACATATATATACTCACTAGACACATGTCATTAAGTTTTGCACCTAGTCGTAAAATGAGTACATTTTTTTTCAAGTGTGATGGTTTGATAGATTCATTAGAGAGTCGAACAAAATGTTTTTGCAGTAATTTGTTATGGTTTTCTATATACTGAGTTCAAATCCTGCTAAAGTCAACTTTAACTTACATTATTCTGCGGTTGATAAAATAAAGTACTTGTAAAATATAATGTTTATTTGATGGAATCCTTTCCTCAGTTTGTTAACCTTGTGCCTAATTAAGAAGTAATCATGGGCTTGAATTCTTTCTTGCAGTTTACTGTGACAGCAACAGATAATGGCGAACCCCCTATAAGTACCAGTGAACCAGTAATAATACAGGTGAAAGACTCAACTGACATCCCACAATTTATCAATCCTGATTACGAAGTTAATATTTTGGACTCTGAGCCAGTTACTGAAGTTGTGACGACTGCAACAGTCAAGGACACAGGAATTCCACCGGTAAGACAACAAAAGATACTGATAGCATTTTCTGTCTTTCTGTCTTTCTATCTCTGTCTGTCTCTGTCTCTCTCTGTCTGTCTGTCTGTCTGTCTCTCTTTCACTCATTTCCTCCTGCTGTGTATATGGATATATATATCTTCTAGAAATGAGCCATAACCTCTGGATCCATATTTGAAATGTTCAACCAGGTGTATTTGTGTATGTATATATGTATATATATGTACATATATGTATGCATGTATATCTATCTATCTCTCTCTCTCTCTCTCTCTCTCTCTCCATATATATATATATATATATATATATATATATATATTTGTAAAAAAAAGTTTGAAAATGCTACTATATTAAATAAATTTTAATTTTTACATGTTTCGGTTCTTGAAATAACGAACCTTATCAAAAAGAATTTTTTTATAATAAAGAGTGTAATGGAATAGTTCATAATTGTTTCATACATTCAATAGAGTCCATGCTATATACATAAAAAGTATAATGGAACAGATCAATAATAAGGAAAATAGAGATTTCTTTACATCCATAAATTTATCAAACAGTTATTTACAGCATTCTTTTCTGAATTTATGCACATTTCAACTGCACCAACTACACACTGTTAGATATACATCGTGATTTGTTTATAGAGATTAAATGTATGTATCATGCATTAGCTCACTCACTCCAAATCAACATTGCCTGAACAGGTTCACAGTGTACCACATGTCAGGTGTTGAAGAGATTGCAGAGGAACATGAGATGAAGTTTTGCTCAAGAACACAATACATCACCCAGTCTAGAAATCGTGGGTGCAACACCCTAACCTCTGGGTTATGCATCATCACAATATATATCTGTGTATATATGTAATTGCTTCATCTCGACAGATGATAGCCGTCCCATCAACACACAAACCACACCCCATCACACAGCACAACCACAATGTATGTATATATATATGTATGTGTATGTGTTTGTCTGTATGTATGCATGTATGCATGTGTATATATAGGTATATGTATGTTTATGTATATATATATATATATATATTATATATATATATATTATATATATATATTTATATATATATATTTATATGTGTGTGTGTGTGTAAGCATGTATGTGTCTGTGGGTGTGTATTACTCTTTTACCCTTTTACGTGTTTCAGTTATTTGACTGCGGCCATGCTGGAGCACCGCCTTTTAGTCGAGAAAATTGGCCCCGGGACTTATTCTTTGTAAGCCCAGTACTTATTCTATCGGTCTCTTTTGCCGAACCGCTAAGTAACGGGGACGTAAACACACCAGCATCGGTTGTCAAGCAATGCTAGGGGGACAAACACAGACACACAAACGCACATATATATATATATATATATATATACATATATACGACAGGCTTCTTTCAGTTTCCGTCTACCAAATCCACTCACAAGGCATTGGTCGGCCCAGGGCTATAGCTGAAGACACTTGCCCAAGATTCCACGCAGTGGGACTGAACCCGGAACCATGTGGTTGGTTAGCAAGCTACTTACCACACAGCCACTCCTACGCCTTAGTATTGTTAGTTTTTATATAAAATTTTTACTTTTAATCTCTTCCCATTAACAAAAAATATTATTTTCTATTTTCAGAGAACTTATAAATATGAAATCGTTGGAAATTATCCATCTTCAATATTCTTTTCTGTAAATGAAAATACTGGTTCTATTCGTATTAAGCGCTCACTGAAAACTGATGCTCTTTTAACAGAAACTTATATTGTAAGTATATATATTTGCTTCTGTATAGTTATGTCTCTTTGAAATTCCTTTTATGTATGTCACTATTTTTATAAGTATGTCTGTGTTTCTATAATCTTGCTAAACCACCTTTCCTCTTCTCTATATTTTCTATAGCCAAATTAATTCATCTGTTTTTCATTCATTACATTAATTAAGGCATTTTAGTGTTTCTTTTGTTTTATACTAATTAAAATTTGATTTTTACTTTTTCTGAAAAAAATAAAGTTTGACCCTTTAGCATTTAAACTGGTCATATTGGGCCCAAATATGCCACCTGTTTTATGTTCAAATTTACTCTCACACCTATTCTCAAAATATCATTCTAAATATAGACAATAACATCATCAAAATCTCAAATCTATGAGATAATATATAATTAATTCAAAATTATATGAATGAACAAGCTTTACATTTGCCAGAAAGTATATTTTTCTTCTCCAGTACAGCTTCCAAAACAATAAGAAAAAGAGCAACCAATTTCACAAAGCTTCTCAAAACAGTTTTCCTTTGACCCTTTTCGCTGGTTTCAGTTATTGAACTGCAGCTATGATCATTACCAAACCCAGTACATATTTCAGTTTAAAACTTATACTTATTTTAGGTCCTTTATTGCAGAAATCAGAAATATCCACCCAAAATTTTTATCACCCTTAACTGTGGAAAACATTTTATTTACCATTGTATCTTTTATTGAGGATTGCCATCTTTGAATTTATCTTTTGTTGAGATACATCAAGAAAATCCTTAACATCATTATGGATTAACAATGAAATTTAGCTTTGCAGTTAAAGGGTGGGAAATTTATATTTATTGAATGGTTGAATTGCCTTTTGATGTATACAGACACAACTTGATATACTATCTTAACCAGTTTACACAAATACACAGATGCAGGCATGGCTGTGTGGTAAGAAGCTTGCTTCTCAACTACATGGTTCAGGGTTCAATTTTCTACCATAGTCTCAGGCTGACTAAAGCCCTGTGAGTGGTTTTGGTAGATATATATTGATGAAACCCGTTGTATATACATATGTGTGTGTGTGTGTGTATTTCATTGTGTCTGTGTTTGTCCCCCAAACTGCTGGTGTGTTTACATCCTTGTAGTCCTTGTAATTTAGTGGTTTGGCAAAAGGGACCAACAGAGTAAAATAATAAGTACTGGGGTCGATACATTTGACTAAATGTTCAAGGTGGTGCCCCAGCATGGTTGCGGTCAAATGGCTGAAACAAGTAAAAGAATAAAAGATATGAACATTCACACACACATGCACATATAAATGATAGACTTTCAAATAATTTTCATCAACTAAGGTGGTGCTCCAGCATGGCTGCAGTCAAATGACTGAAACAAGTAAAAGAGTAAAAGAATACATACTACTCTCCTTGTGTCACATAGTGGGATTGAACCTGCAGATACTTAGTTGCAAAGAGAACTTATTTATATTTTTTTTTTCACCTTTCCCTTGTTTCTTTTGTGATTCTAGATTCGTCTGGCAGCCTATGATGTGAGTAAACCATCTCAAAAAGGCTATGCAACTATCAGAGTAAAAGTGGATCGCAATCCTTCTGGTCCATATTTTATTGCTCCAGTCAATAATGTAATTGATGTTCCAGATAACCAGGGTGTCAACAGTGCTGTCACTCAAGTCTCTGCAATTGATAATGACCGGGTAACGTTATTTTTTCTTTTCACTTGTAACTTTACCTTTTTAATATCCACATGCCCAATACAAACTGTCTGTCTTAAATTGATATAAGTTAAAATACCTTCCATCAAAAATTCATGCTAATTTTTGTTTTAAACACCAACTTATTTAATAAAAACAAAGTTATTTTAATTATTTTTTTCGTTATTTTCAAAATTAATTGAAATAAAGACAATTAGAGAGAACTCTCATGCAATAGTTGAGTTTGCTAGTAAAAACAAGGAAACTGCTGTCATTTGGTCTGTTTCTCTTTCCTCTCTGAAATTCAGACTTATACGGTCAAATGTCATTTGACTTTAATAACACGCAATTATGCCCTGGAAAAAATTATGTAACACTACAAAAAAAAAAAAGATCCCTTTTATGCTCTATTTGCTTTTAAATATGTGATTTTCCTTGATAAACTGTTAATACAAGGGCGATAACCATTTCTTTAAAATATTTGGCTGGATTAGCTGTTTGAGTATGAAATTAAGTAATAAAGAAAATGATATATAGAATAAACATATTTATTTATTTTTAATTAATTTTTTTACTTACTAAAGTTATTAAAATTTCTAGTCAGTAGTAATCACATGTAGCACAATTTCATTATTTCTAGAAAACATCAGCATGACTTCTGTTTTTTGCAGGCTGTTCATTAAATTTTAACATGTTTCTATTTATTCTAAATGTTTATTGTCATTTATTTCAATATTCCAGGATAACATCACATATGTTATGCAAGGAAATAGTGACTTGCAAAACTTTTTCTTCATCAATCCACTAAATGGTATAATATATCTGCGAAATAGTCTGACAACAACCACTGTGAAACGTTTTGATGTAAGATTATATTTTATTATTATAACAATCTAATTGTTTGTTATTGTTTTGTTTCGTTTTTTTCTGTTCTTTTAATAAAAAAAAAACTTTTGTTCTATAGATCAAAAAGTGATATAGTACATTAGGTTACTAAGTTTGCACTTCTAATTGGCATTGATAAACCAACTAAAAGCCAAATCAGCATATATTTGAGAAAGAGAAGCAGTAACAAATGCTACTGAACAGTGTTTTCTAAAGTAGGTTCTGAGAAACCAACCCTTAGCTTCATGTAAAAATTGTGATATTTGATGAAGTAAAGTGTTTCAATAAAGGTATGATGACATGTACTATTGTAGTGTATTGCTGCATGTCAGTATTTGCTTGGGTCATCCCTGACAACCTTCTGAAGTGTGTCCCAGTCAGTTCCCATCACAATGAGCTATTTCTTTATTCACCATGACCATGTAGCATGTTGTCAATCATCATAAGCCATCATCTCCAGCTGGATCCACAAAAGAGAACCCTGATATACAGAATCCAACATGGAAAATCGAGCAACGTGACCAGATAGTCTGAGTTGATGCCCCTAAATCATACAAGTAACAGGATGCATCCCAGTTTATGAGTATTGTTCTTGTCTGGATACAAAATTTGAACAATGCTAACCCATAATCCTGTAAAGCATCCTGGTACCTAAGGAGTTCAGGTGACTCCTAAAGACCCCTGACAGTGTTTAAGTCTTGCAACTATATAACAGGACAGGGAGAACCACAGACCTGAAAACCTGCTCAGATGCAAAAGAATTAATAAAATATATTTTATAAAATGATACCTTTCACCATTTTTAAGAATAATGAGTTAAATGTTTTATTTTATTATATGAACAAATTCCCTTTCTAAAAGATTTTCACTTCATTTAATGTTATATTAAAAATAAACTGGTGAGGGCTGTCCGTAATATAGGCTTGTAGGTTCCTTGGTTTTTGGGAAAATCATTTCAGGGTTGCATGGCAAAATAATTTTGGGTTCCACTTCTAATGATAGACTATTATACAGTTATAGTATTAAAGAATATTGAAATAAACAGAAATACAAACACCATAATTTGTATAATGAAAGGGTAATAGCAAAATAATTTTATTGGTTTCTATAGATCGTTTGAGATATGTGTTTTTATATACTATAAAAGGGAATTATCTTACTGTGATGTTCGTGTATGTTCTCAGAAACTTTTTAAAAAGAGGAATGAGAGCAAAAGAAGAACTGTGAGAAGGAGCTGGGTAGAGGTAGAAACATAGCTTTAAAAAGTAAAACAGTGTGTTGTTTGAATATATGGGCTTGCAGAAAGGAGAAATACTGCCACTCACAAAACAGACACACAGTAAACTTATGACCCATCAGAAATAGCAGCTGATGTAGTCACATTCCTAAAAACAAACAAACAAACAAAAACAATGCTATTTGGTTTGCTTGTTCATCATCATCATCATCATCATCAGTTTTACATTCATAGGGTTTGCCTAGTACTGATGAAGGTTTATAGAGGGAGATGTCCTGGTAACCCTTTTATATTGTGCCTAGGTTACCAAATATTTAATTTTCAAGGGCTTCATAGACCACTATGTATAAGACTTGTGTCTATACTATTCCATGTTGGTAGCTACTTCATATAGTAGGGAGTTTTAAAGAGACAACATAGTATTTCCTCTATATCTCACCTATAATATATTAGGGGAAGGACCTTGTAGAGGTGCTATAGAAAATAGACAAGTGCTTGTCTTAGACATTGTCTTCCAGATCAAAATTTGTTCCTTTCACTGCATCAGCCCATATTGTATATGTATTAGCATACATGTGGTAGACAGAGGCTGTCTCTGAATCATCTTATAGGGTATGTAGGTAAAGAGAAGGAAGAACTTATTGTGTTGACATCTAGGCAAATAGATCAATGTTTTCTGGGTATATATATTCAAACTGGATGATGGAAAAGAGTGGGCATAACAAAGTGTCCTGCTGGTAGCATTACATAAGGAAGTGTCCTGTTGTTATTATCATTTAAGGAAGATGGCAAAAGAAAACAAAAACTAGTGAGAACTGGTCATAGGGAAAAGGTAAAAGAGAAAACTAGAGCAAGAGGATAATTGACAAGAAAGTTATGGAATAGAACCAGAGTATTAAGAATGCAAATGTGATATAAGAGAGAGTAATGATAGAAAGAGAGTCACAGCTACTTAATAGGTGTTGGTAAGAAGATTGAATAGAGACATGACTGAGAGGTGGATAGAAAAGAGTTGAGGGAGTAGTAGATTGTTGTTGGTAAGGATATTAAGTAGAAACTACATAAGTGAAAACGTCTGAAGTGTAACTATTAGACATTCTAACTTTCTGGGCATATTCAACAAGTGTGAGTTTTTGCTCATAATTTCCAAATGTGGTATCGTTAAGAAAGAGAATGTAGTAGATGTTAATGAGTGATGAAGCATCAGTAAGAGGAGAGAAGGAGATGGTTAGTAATAAAGATAGCTAAGGGTTATAGGAGGATTCAATACAGACAGATATACCCTATCCGCTTTCACTATATTGGTAGATATAATGCGTGGAGGCGCAATGGCCCAGTGGTTGGGGCAGCGGACTCGCGGTCATAGGATCGTGGTTTTGATTCCCAGACCGGGCATTGTGAGTGTTTATTGAGCGAAAACACCTAAACCTCTACGAGGCTCCGGCAGGGGATGGTGGTGATCCCTGCTGTACTCTTTCACCACAACTTTCTCTCACTCTTACTTCCTGTTTCTGTTGTACCTTATATTTCAAAGGGCCAGCCTTGTCACTCTCTGTGTCACGCTGAATATCCCCGAGAATTACGTTAAGGGTACACGTGTCTGTGGAGTGCTCAGCCACTTGCACGTTAATTTCACGAGCAGGCTGTTCCGTTGATTCGGATCAACCGGAACCCTCGTCGTCGTAACCGACGGAGTGCTTCCAGATATAATGCATTGTCATCCTTCATTATACAGTTGATGATAGTGATAGAAGGAAGAATACATAGTGATAAGAATAAGCATTCTCTATTCTATCATCATTTGCCAAATTTTGTGTTCATGTTTCATGTTTGTCTGGCTTGATGGAGGTCTTCTTCAATACAATGTTTTGCCATATGTCAAAATGTGACATAGAAAATCTGCTCGTTACTTATGCTTTTTATGATATGTATAACTTATAATTTTCCTGTGAGGAGACATTGAATAAAAATAAAGAAGGATATTTGGACTGGGGTAATGACTCCATAGCTAACCATAGAATTCTATGCATGAACCCAAACACACACATTCACATACAAATATACAAATTACTTTCCTTTAATATTATGGCTACCTTACTGTGTATTTTAAGTTACTTAAACATTGTACAGTTGCACATGTAAACATTAAATGCAACCTTATAGCAAATATATTGCAGTGAGAATGTTTTTACATATAAACTCAAAGCACAGGTTGGGGTATTGTTCCTAATTAGTACCCTTTCACTCTCCTGAATTTAAGGATACAAAATATTGTACATCATTGTCTGCAACCTGTTTAATAAGTTTAAGCTAGATTATTATGAGATTAAATATTCTTATAATATTTCTGCTGAACTCTCATTTTCTATCATTTTTGTTAAGCCATGTCCTAGTTTACAATATGCTTTGATAACTTTCTTGTATATGATGTTTTTCTCTTTTTTTTATTGTAGGCCATCATAACTGCCATAGATAATGGTCAACCCCCAAAATCCAACTCAACAACGTTGCGATTCAATATTAAAGAAACACTAAAACCAGTCTTTAGACAAAGTAGCTACAACGTTACTATAGAAGAGACTGAAAATGTAAATACATTTGTCATTGGAACTGGTGTCACTTCACCAAATCCGGTATGTATCATAACAAATTCTCAATGATTTGAAAAAGGATGTGATTTGTTTCTTTTTGATTTTATAAACTGAAAAGCCTTCTTCTAGTTTTCTTTTAGAGTGAATAATGGTTACTTAGTAAGCACTGTGTTTTGTGTGTGTAAGTATGTATAATCATTTAAAATCCAGAGGTGAGAGACAAAATTTAATCCTGCATGCTTACAGCTGTTTCATAATTCACTTTCAGTTGCATCTTACATCATTGTCTCTGATTTGAAGGTGCATACACATTGTATACATTTCACATACACCTTATATACACACCTGCATTTATATATATATATACACACATACCTGCATATCATCAACATCATCATCGTTTAACGTCCGCTTTCCATGCTAGCATCAGTTGGACGATTTGATTGAGGACTGGCAAACCAGATGGCTGCACCAGGCTCCGATCTTGATCTGGTAGAGTTTCTACAGCTGGATGCCCTTCCTAACACCAACCACTCCAAGAATATAGTGGGTGCTTTTACATGCCACTGGCATGAGGGCTAGTCAGGCAGCAATGGCAATGATCTCGCTTGAATGTTTTTTCACGTGCCACCAGTACAAGTGCCAGTAAGGCAACATATATATATATATATATATATAGAGAGAGAGAGAGAGAGAGAGAAAGGTTATGAGAGGTAATGGTGTCATTGAGACTCAAAGGTGTCAGGTAATGCTGAATAAGTGCTATAGACAGACCATAGTTGAGTTCCAGGTTCGATGATTATGTGAATAAGGGGTTCCACATTGGTCATATGTCAGCGCGTGTATATAAAATTTTTTTTCATAATGCGATAAAAAACCAAGGCTGTGTAGATTTTAGAACATTTATA
Organism: Octopus sinensis; assembly: GCF_006345805.1. NCBI lineage: Eukaryota > Metazoa > Mollusca > Cephalopoda > Octopoda > Octopodidae > Octopus > Octopus sinensis. Next base: position 29,456,126 of record NC_043001.1, on the reverse strand, counting down.
GATAGATGGTCTTGCAACTGTTTTGCCGGATACTTATTATATCCCTTCATCAAAGACAGTGTGATAGGATGGTTAAGAAATAGTTCATTTAGATAAGATATAAAATAGAGAGTGAGGTGGAGGAAAGAAAAGAAAATAGATGTGAGATATGTAGGGATATTGTATTTGTAGCTCCATTTTTTTAGGTAAAGATTCCAATATCTTATGAGTAAAATCCAATAGTATTTAAAATTGGTCATTCCAAGTATAGAGTCTATACACAGTGTTATTGAATCAAAGGTTTTATTTAAAGTGACCTAAAAATAGGAAGTGTATTAGTAAGGTCAAAATCCAGAGGTGAGAGACAAAATTTAATCCTGCATGCTTACAGCTGTTTCATAATTCACTTTCAGTTACATCTTACATCATTGTCTCTGATTTGAAGGTGCATACACATTGTATACATTTCACATACACCTTATATACATGCCTGCATATATATATATAATATATATATATTCCTGTTTTCAATTTGACCCTACTAATACATCCCCTATCTTTAGGTCACTTTAAATAAAACCTTTGATTCAATAACACTGTGTATAAACTCTATACTTGGAATGACCAATTTTAAATACTATTCGATTTTACTCATAAGGAATTGGATTCTTTGCCTAAAAAAATGGATCTACAAATACAATATCCCTACATATCTCACATCTATTTTTTTTCTTTCCTCCACCTCACTCTCTATTTTATATCTTATCTAAATGAACTATTTCTTAACGATTCTAACACACCGTCTTTGATGAAGGGATATAATAAATATCATGGAAACAGCTGTAAGACCTTCTATCTATAAATGTTCTAAAATCTACACAGCCTTGGTTTTTTATCTCATTACAAAAAAATATAGTCATAGGATCGCAGTTTCAATTCCCAGACTGGACATTGTGAGTGTTTATTGAGTAAAACACCTAAAGCTCCACGAGGCTCTGGCAGGGAGGGGGTTAACTCTGCTGTATTCTTTCACCACAACTTTCTCTCACTCTTTCTTCCTGTTTCTGTTGTACCTGTATTTCAAAGGGCCAGCCTTGTCACACTCTGTGTCACACTGAATCTCCCCGGGAACTACATTAAGGGTACACATGTCTATGGAGTACTCAGCCACTTGCACGTTGGTAATTGAGCTGCAACGTCACTGGCGCCAAGCTGTATCGGCCTTTGCCTTTCCCTTGGATAACATTGACGGCGGGGAAAGGGGAGGCTGGTATGCGTGGGTGACTGCTGGTCTTCTATAAACGACCTTGCCCAGACTTGTGCCTCAGAATGTAACTTTCTAGGTGCAATCCCATGGTCATTCATAACCGAAGGGGGTCACAATTTCTTGATGCATCTATCTTCCTTCATATGCTTTACATGTCCCTACCAGTTTTCTTTTGCTCACTACATCTTTTACCTCGTATACCCAGTTTTTCTATCAAATGACTTATACTTTGTTGTATATACACACTGACATGATCCATCCAGCAGAGCATACTGGCTTCATTTGGACAGCCACAACCCATGTCTCATTGCTATGTAGCATAGCAATTTGTACACAAGCATCATACCATCTGCCTTTCAATCTGAGGAAGAGGCCCTTTACTACTAACAGAGGTAGTAGCTGTCAAGCTAAAATATACATTCAGTGACAATTTATATCAAACTGGTCACCAACTAATTCCACCACAGACATCCCACCTATTTTTCGATTGGTAGGGTACGCCTGAGTTTCATTTGGTTTGATTCTACTGTTGCACATATTGAATGTTGTTATACATCACTGATCACAATGCTCTTTACATTGTTTTAGCCACTGAATGATGCTACCCCACTGACTAAGTGAGCAGGTCACTAGATGGCTATTCATTGCAGGGTTACTCATTTACAGCTAAGTGGTCTGGAGCAATATAAAATTAAGTCTAATGGTCTATCAGATAATAGAATGCCTTTTTGTTCTGTCCAATGCAGAAAATGCTCACAGGTACCTTTGAATGCACCTAGTCGTATTATGTTAGAAATCATTATTACTATTTCTTCCATCTCTTTACATTTTCAGTTCAAGCACCATCAAGGTCAACTTTTCCTTTGGTGGGTTGATAAAATAGATTATCAGTTTTGTACTGGGGCTGATGGTATCAGCTACTCACCCTCTCCTCAAAATTGCTGCCCTGGTGTCTAAACCATTATCATTATTATAAGCATTAGTAGTAGTAGTAGTTGTTGTTGTTGTTGTTGCAGCAACAGCAGCAACAAGTGGAGGTGCAATGGCCCAGTGGTTAGGGCAGCAGACTCACGGTTGGAGGATCGCAGTTTCAATTCCCAGACTGGGCATTGTGTGTGTTTATTGAGCAAAAATACCTAAAGCTCCACGAGGCTCCGGCAGGGGGTGGTGGTGACCCCTGTTGTACTCTTTCACTCCAACTTTCTCTCACTCTTTCTTCCTGTTTCTTGTCCCCGACTTTCTACGCAACGCTGAGCCTGGATGTGCATTCATTCATCCGTTGATGCTCTCGGTGTCAGGAGTTAACCTGCTTTCTCTTCTGCAGATCTTACGAATAGCAAAGGACAACATTTCAGACTTCTCCTACCTTGTGAGCTCTGGGACAAAGACCGCTTCGCTCAACAAACAAACAAACAACAGCAGTAATGGTTATGTTTGTAGAAATTTCTAGAAAAAATTTTTCAAAAAGTAAAGAATTTTGTTTCTGATCAATAAACACAATACCAGATTGATAACAACCTACTATATGCTGTGATTTGCTACACATCACATTTACTTCCCAATATTCCTCACATTCCTATGTTTGGGATGTAACTTCTAAGAGAAACCTCTCAGTAATTAATGATTTACACTGCTTTATCTAATTCTTTTATTTTATTTCTTTTTTAAGCTTCTCTTTAATTATAGAATCATCGGAGAAGGTTCTGCTCCAAGTTACTTCAAAGTTGATAGAAATGGGCAAATTTATGTTCGTACTGACCTCAAGACTGGACGTGAAATGGGATATACTGTAAGTATTTATAAAATTATTTATAAATATATATATATGTATGTATGATTGAAAATATATTTACTTATCTATAAGTTATTTTATTCACAACTTAAAGCTAAGGCAAACATGCCTGATTACGTTTCAGACAAGTTTGATTATTGATTCAATAATAAGATTTTTGCAGAAATATCTTATAGTTTCTGCTTGTAAAATTTTAAGTCAAATGTTTGCTCTCTGTAATTGTTCAATTTGCTAGAAATGGCAGTCAAATCTCTCTCGTATCACATTCATCATCATAAGGAAAATTGGAAAAAGATACCTGATTGGCAGCTGATTTGGCAGACACCCATAAAATTATTAACCATCTTACAAACAATGACTCTGAGCACCTTTTCAAACTCCACCTGTCTAACACCCGTGGACATGTTTGCAAAGTCAGAAAACAGCACAGCTCCCATGACTTTTGGAAACATTTTTTCACACTAAGAGTTGCTGAAGCATGGAACAGACTGCCGGCATCAGTTGTTAGTTGTCAGAGCACTGCATCCTTCAAAACTTCCATGCTTCCTGAGATTCACCAACACTACACCTGATTTTCCCCCCTCTATACACACACAAGCATGTATCTGACTCATACACTGTTCACTTTCCAGATATTTGTACATTACTGCATATGCTTTATATGCACTTTTGACAAGTTGTGGTGCACCTGAGCACTGTATACAATAATTTCATTATTATTATTGGCTGTTGCCAGTGCTGCCCCGACTGGCCTCGTGCCGGTGGCACGTAAAATGCACCATCCATTCGTGGCCATTGCCAGCCTTGCCTGGCCCCCCGTGCCGGTGGCACGTAAAAAGTACCATCCGATCGTGGCCGTTTGCCAGCCTCGTCTGGCACGTAAAAAGCACCCACTACACTCACGGAGTGGTTGGCATTAGGAAGGGAATCCAGCCGTAGAAACATTGCCAGATCAGACTGGGCCTGGTGCAGCCTTCTGGCTTCCCAGACCCCAGTTGAACCGTCCAACCCATGCTAGCATGGAAAGCGGACGCTAAACGATGATGATTATTATTATTATTATTATTATACTTGATCAAAAAAAATTCAAGATGGTCAGATCAAAAATACTCTTGAACATAGGTCAGCTTGATCAAAGCTGAGCCAAAGTTAAAAGCAATAACTTATAAGATTCAAGGCAACTATATCCCTGCTCGTGATTATCAGGGTGGAGATGGCTATCCGCAAGTGCAAGCCTCATGAATCAGAGCAGTTGTTCCAGTGCATCTCCATTGCATCCTCCAGGGCAACATCTTTTCCGTTTTGTCTGCTGGGACCATGTGATGTCTGAATTACAAGAAATTGTACATTCTGCTTTGTAATGTAAAGTACTTAGAAGCTATTCATCAAACTGTTAATTTACTGTAAATGTGTTATTTCAATTAGATATCTGAATTTTTATATTTGTAAAACATCTGCTCTTAATGTTCTTCAAGTAAAATCATGCTTTCTTCTTTGGTCATATCTTTACTAGAAGAAAACGGTAAAATGGAACTATAAAAATCTATTATGAATATTCTCTTAAAATGTTTTAAGTATTGTGTTGTCCGGAAAGTTTGTGCCGATTTATAGTAGCTTACCTTTTGACTTATTTTAGAACATGGTTGAGTCCATAAAATAGGATTTGACTACATCTCCATTTAGAGCACAGTTTAAGCTATCTTTTCGTGGAAGAAGGTTTATGTTCCTATTAGCTGTGTTAATTCTGTAACCCTTTAAAATGGAAGATAAGAAAGTTCATTTTCGGCACTTGATGCTTTGGGAACCAGACAAAAATTGCTGCAGCTCGGCTGGGATGTGTTACTCCACCCTCCATATTCACCAGATATTACTCCTTCGGATTTCCACTTATTCGGGTCTCTGCAGAATAGTCTTAATGGTAAAAATTTCAATTCCTTGGATGACGTAAAAAGATATCTTGATGAATTCTTTGCCATGAAACCACCTAAATTCTGGGAAGAGGGTATTTTCAAGTTAAAGGAAAGATGAAGATGCATTGTGCATGGTTCATATTTGGTTGATTAAAAATGTAATGGGAAGTATTTATTGACCTTTTTCTTTCCTTTAAAAATCGGCATGAACTTTCCGGACAACCCAATATAAGTGAAGTAACCAAGTGAACAAATGACATGCTTTCTAAGAATTTATGTGGCTATAGGGGAAAAGAAAATTCAATTTTACATTGTCCAACCCATACCAGCATGAACAACAAATATTAAATGACAACGCTGCTGCTGCTGCTGCTGCTGCTGATGATGCTGATGATGATGATGATGATGAGGAGGAGGAGGAGGAGGAGGATTGCTTCAACTTACCAATATTTGAGATATTGGTGCTAGGCTTATTCTAGATAAAGTTAGTGCATGTTAGAATTGCAACTTCTGCAGGAATATATTGACCTCTTTAATGCTATATTCATCATTGATAACCTCTGAATGTTACTGTCTTGAATTCTAGTATTCATAAAGCTGGTAACCAGTTTCCGTGACATATAAATGTGTGAGATCACAACACTCCCTCCAAATGGGATGCGAGTCCATCGTGGGGTTACTCATTTTCAGCTGGGTGGACTGGAACACAACGCTAAATGAAGTGCTTTACTCAAAAACACAATCCACCACCCTGTCTTGTGATCATGAGGGCAACAACCAAACCGCTAGTTAAACTTAAATCATTTCAGGATCGATTTCTGTGGTCCACTGAAGTATTAATTTTACATATAATTTTCATAATCATTTATTACTTCAAGTGATATCAAAATAACTGAAGGTCTCAGTTCTTTGGTTTATCTGTTGTATGTAATCTTTTCATATATGTCACTTTTCTCTTTTAGTTGATTGTTGAAGCTTATAATCCACAATATCCTTCAAACAAAGACACCACAAAGATCTACATCAAGATGAGTAGGAATGTTAATTCTCCAAGCTTTCAGTTACCATCTTATAGATTCCAGACCAATTCTCTTTCAAAACTAGGAACAATAGTTGGAAAGATTCAAGCAGTTGATAATGACAATGTAAGTAATTTCATTTTCTAATGTATAGAGAGGAGGGTTAAGAGAGAGAGAGAGAGAGAGATAGTGCATATGTGTGTGTATGTGTATGTATGTGTGCATGTCTGTATGTGTGTGTGTGACAGAAAGAGAGAGAGAGATGGAGTATGCATGCATGCATGAATGTATGTGTGATTACGAGAGAGGTAGTTAACGAAAGTTTTGTTGTGGCAAGTCATTTTTATTTTTCTAATTTTCCATAATTTCCGCTTATATAAAACAAAACAAGCTCCTTAGTTTAAAGGTCTGTATAATGGTTATCAGCTAGTGCATTAAATAAGAGATTTAGTTCCAAATCCATTTTATTTCTATGCAATAGGTTGTATGATGTGGGTTTTAGTTCATTGTTTTCACTGTGGTATGAAAATAAATTACTGAATCAACCACTTTGCCAGAAATAAGAGTGCATCTGAGCACTATACATAATAATTTCATTATTGTTGTTGTTGTTATTTTTATTATTATTATTATTATTATTATTGAGTGAGAGAGCAGTGCATGCCATCAAAGTGACACTGGAGTAAAATATATGGAGCCCAGTATACCCATCAGGACTACCCGTCTGATAAGTGTACACCAGGCACATGCATCACAACCATATGTGTGCGACATGGTGATCTCATATCAAGATAAACAGTGCATGACCTTGCAAGTGGGGCCCAGTTAGAATTTTCTTCTGGTCGAGTAGCCCATTTCGCTCAAAAGGTCTGGGGTCTACTGCCCCTAAGTCCTAGACCATCACCTAATCACCCTTACCCGTCTTGTTGCTTAACAACAACAACAGGGCATAGAATAACTGAAGGACCATTTCAATGAGTGTGTGTATCTGAGAGGGGAATTTGTTGAATAAAATCAGGATTAGCTGATCCTCCTGTATTTTCTTTCATCCAAAGCCAGGAAATTTTAGGCGTCTCCTCATATATATGCATGTATGCATAAGTGTACATCCGTGTTAATATTGCATGTTTGTTGTAAATGAATGTCATTCCTTTCTAATATTCTGCAAAAACATGTTGGGCCATGTAAAAATATTACCTTGCTTAGAAACAGGTAAAGGTTAGTTAGGGGAAAAACATGCAACTGTAACGATTTTAGATTGATTGGTAAACAATGTTATAATTGCACACTGTAGGATGTGAAAGAACAAAGTGTATAAAGTTTTAAGAAAGTATTTATTTACCATTACGTTACAATACCTAGCCTCGATGGGCAGGTTGATAAATCCAAAAGCATGCAAAAGTTAAATACGGTAGAATGTTTGTGTTTGTGTCCTCTTCATTGTTTAGTAGTACTAATTGCTGAGAGAGATAGAATGATGTTGTAAGAGAACAGAATTAGAGCTAGAGAGAAGTGTTGGGTGTTGTCTGACAGTAAACTTCATTTTTCCCTCTGACCAAGGTTGGTCAGCCAGACCTCACTGGGTCGTCATGATGTGACTGACTTGGTTGAGTTGTCGTCACCGGCTGGCGACTAAAACTGATTTTTGCTTGGGATGTGCTGGTTTATATAACTATCCAGAATGATAGATATATCATTGAGAACAATAGATTTAGTTGGTGGTCTTGTTATCTATTCTAGCTTTTGGTGAAGTAGAAGAGGTTAGAAAGGGTCAAGTAGTGAAGACATTATTTCGGCCTAGCTAAAGGCATCTGGAAAATGTAAAACTGCTGTCAGAGAAAAACCATTGTTCCATCGTGGGAAAAGTTCTGTTGCAGTATTAATTTGAATTTGTGGTGGATCGAATCCAATCCATGCATGCAAGATACACTACACAACCATAGAAAATTTGTCTTGATAAAGTGGATATTAAAACAATGATGTTGATGATATTTTTATGTAGTAGTTCTACCATAGCCCTGGATTGAGATCTAAGTCTTGTAAGTGAAATTGGATTTCACCTATTCTTGTATGGTAGACTATCCCTTACCAGGTCTAACACCATTACTTGGCCTTCAGGTACCCCTAGTAGAAGACCTGGTTTCTATCTGAAGATAATCTAAAAGTTAGTTTTTTTCTCCTTCTCCCATCAGCCTTTAAGACTCTGTACAGAGATTTGGATGCTGTCTGTCCCTCTCTGAATAAGCCAAAAGTTTTCTGAAGTTAATGTAGTCATGTGTCAATAATGTTTTATCCTTATTGTACATGACTGGTTTCTTAAAACACATTCATACTATCATATTAATCATGAACCCATTGTCATTATTTACCTAAATTATTTTGTTTCTCAACTTTTACTTGTTTAGACTATATTTTGAGTAAATCATTTGGTAAGCATATTTTACTCTTTCATTTCTTGATATTTTAATTTTCTTACCTTCCAGGATGTGCTAACTTATTCTATCATACAAACCAGTGATTGTCAGAAGTATTTCTACATAAAACCAAGTACAGGAGAGATATTTGTACGAGAAGTGTTACCATCTACAAATAGAACATTTGATGTAAGTACAGATTCAGATCAAGATCTATCTAAACCTTAAATATGTTTTGTAGGTGTATGTGTGTGTATGTGATTAATTTGTCATGTTTTACTGTCCTATAAGTCTATTTGATTTATTTCGTAGAACTCATTTAAAAACTACATTATTTTACCTACAGATTGTAATGTGTGCTGTTGAGAGACCCTATATGTAGTGTGATCTGTTAGAAATATCAACTAAATCTTCTTCAAATCACTTCCCATTGTCTTCTGTAAAGAAAATTTTACATAATATAGTTCTGCATATCCCTAAGTAGACAAGATGATTAAGGCTAGAAAGCCTTAGATTATAGGTTTGTCTAATCAGATAGTATTTTCTTTTTTTATATGCCCAGGCCTATTCCCCATTTTTTTTAGGAGTGGGTAGCCACAAGACACACACCAGGTATTCCATTCATTTTTGAGCTCAAAGAGGTGGGCCCTGTGCTATGCTCAGGTCAGGTATAGAACACAACCTCCAATATCAGCAGCAGGGCCTAACAGCATATGCTGGTTTACTCCTGCCACATCATGCTGGTTCCACACCCCTTGAGTAACATCAAATTCACTCATCCATTCACAAACACTCTCCAAGCTTTCCTATCAGTTATAAACTCTCTTGCCTCTCTCATTCCAACATCTCTAACCACCAAAGCCTTCCTCACTCCATCCATCCACACAAACCAAAATCTACCTCTGGTTCTGCTGTCTATCACTTCTGCCTTTATTACCCTCCTTACTATCTGCTCCTTATCCATCCTCTCCATGTGGCCAAACCACCTCAACATTCGTCTATCCATTTTAGGGTTAGTTTTTCTCTCATTCCTGCTCACCTTTGCACCTCCTCATTCCTCATCCTGTCCATCCATGCCACACCAACCATAGCCCTCAGACATCTAGTTGTCTCCTTTCTACCTTTCTTAGCCCCCACATCTCTGCACCATATAACATTGTCGGCACAATCACACCTTCATACACACCATTTTTGCTTTCATACTCAACCTTTTATCTCTCAGCATACCTTTCAAAACTCCAAGTATCTTACTCTCCTCCCTCACTCTGTATCCCACTTCTTCAGCCAACCCCCATTCACTGTCACTTGTAATCCCAGATACTTAAAACCACTCACCTCCTCTAACATTTTGCCATTTATACTCACATTTATCCTACCAGCCATTCCATCTCTCGAACATCTCATCACCTTACTCTTAGCTACATTCACTTTCAGTTTCCTCCTCTCACACCCTCTTCCAAACTCTGCCACCAGTCTCCCCAGTTGCTTTTCTGAATCCACCACCAGTGCTGTATCATCAGCAAACAACAACTAAATCACCTGCCATTTCTCTCCATTTTCTCCCACCATTTGGGCTCCCCTACCAAAGGTTCTAGCATTTACCTCTCTCACCACACCATCCATATATAAATTAAACAGCCCCAGAGACATTACACAACCCTATCTTAACCCCACCTTCACATCAACCTACTCACTTACTTCCCCACCTACCCTAACACATGCCCTACTTTCTCTATAAAACCTCTGAACAGCTCTCAACAATCTACCATCTACTCCATACAACCGCAACACCTGCCACATTGCATCCCTATTCACACGGTCATATGCCTTACCTAGGTCCATAAAGGCCCAATACACCTCCTTCTCTTTTGCAAAAAAGTTCTTACTATAAATATTGGATCTGCACACTCACTTCTACTCTTAAAACTGCACTGCTCCTCCCCTAGTACACTCTCTATCTGGTTCCTCACCCTTACAATCAGAATTCTCCCCTACAGTTAACCAAACACACACAACAGACTTATACCCCTAAAATTTCCATGCTCACATTTATTCCCCTTGTACAGTGGCACTATACAGGCACTACACAGTGACACTATACAGGCACTACACAGTGGCACTATACAGGCACTACACAGTGGCACTATACAGGCACTACACAGTGGCACTATACAAGCACTACACAATGGCACTATACAAACACTACACAATGGCACTATACAGGCACTACACAATGGCACTATACAGCACTACACAGTGGCACTATACAGGCACTAGACAGTGGAACTATACAGGCACTACACAGTGGCACTATACAGGCACTACACCGGTCCTTTGGTACTCTTCCCGCCATATAACAAGCATTCATAAGCCTCACTAACTATTCAGTTATTGTCACTCCTCCTGTCTTTAGGCATTCCACTGTAGACCCATCTTTAGCTGGTGCCTTGTTGTTTGCCATCTTCTGCAAGGATTCCCTCACCTCCTCCCTTCCAGCTGCACTGTAGATCCATTTCCCAACAACTAGCATTCTCCTCTCTCCTCCTACAGTGGTTAATCAGATTGTACCTGAAGTTAAACAATGCCAACAACAACCTTAAGTGTTGTTTCCATTAAAAGATTCTAAATAGTATGCAATCTAAGCTTGAAATATATATTCATTCTATTAATAAATTATTTCATATATATGTCTTTGTTTCCTTATCTATATAAAGCTTCAAACATATGCACAAATATTAAAAAAACATCTGTATGCATTTTATATATATACATATGTATGTATTTGTATATCTTTCCTCATTCTGTATATTTATCACTTAATAAGTTTTTTGCACACTTGGAGTGGTCGGCGTTAGGAAGGGCATCCAGCAATAAAAACCATGCCAGATCAGATTGGAGTCTGGTGCAGCTTGCCATCCCTGGTCAAACCGTCCAACCCATGCCAAAACAGACACAGAAGCATGGTGCAGTTTTCTGCCAGGCCAGATCCTGTCAAACCATTCCACTCAAGCAGCATAGAAGGAGGACATTAAACGATGATAATGATGATGATGATGATATATATATATATATATTTATAGCTATCACTTGAAGTCCAGATGAGGAGACAGATAGTGATGACGTGGTTGTACAGTTAACAAATTTGCTTTTCAACCACATAGTTTTAGATTCAGTCCAACAATGTGACACCTTGGGCAAGTGCCTTTTACTATAGACTCAGGTCAACCAAAGCCTTGTGAGTGAATTTGGTAGAAACAGAAAGAAGCTCATCATGTATATAAGTGTGTGTGTGTATATGTATGTATGTATGTATGTATGTATGTATGTATGTATGTATGTATGTATGTATGTATGTATGTATGTATGTATGTGTGAGTGTATACACGTCTGTGTTTCCTTGAATTCACATCAAGTGATAGACGTAAATGAGTATCATGGCCATAGAAGCAGTGTCATTTCTTTCCAATACTCTAAGAACATGACTGGCCATGGAGAAAATACCTTGCTTGGAAACAGCTGAGAGTTGGTGACAAAAAGGGCATCTGGCTGTAGAAAATCTGCCTTAATAAACTACAAAAGTGAATGCAAAAATGAGGAGGTGGCGGTGGCGGAGGAGGAAGAGGAGGAGGATCTGTGTGTGCGTGTGCGCACGAGTGTGTGTGTGCACGTGCGAGTGTATGTGTGTGTGTCCCAACCTATTTAGGTTAATTGCTGCTCAGCTTATATGGTATGGATTATTCAGATAGGGTAGGTTCTAACTTGTTTTGAAAAATGGTAATTCCGAAATGTGATAAATAATCACTTCTTACCCTGTTTCTATCAATTCTTTCTTTTGCAGTGTATTATGAAAGTCAGTGATAATGGTTATCCACAAAGTAAAACCTCCAGTGTTAGTGTAAAAGTGACTACAACAAACGACAATCGACCACCTGTTTTCTCGCAAAATAAATATTTTGCTACTTTGAAAGAGACTGTTCCGTTGGGACAGTCATTGTTGGTGTCCAAGCTCTGCCACAGTTAAACACTGTAAGTGTTCTCTCGTTAAAAATGATAACGTGTATACCATGTAACATGTATACCGAACAATAACTTTTGTCATTTCATATTCTAACCCTGAATGTTCTGTTTATTTTTTTTGTATTTTCCTTTTATTTTTATTTTCATTTTTGCATTGCATGGAATGGAAAATAATGAGAAAATTCTGAAATGTTGGCTAGTTTTGTTCAATTCTCATCTGTAATCCATTTTTTAATCAATGTGTACTTATATACCCAATTTCACTGTCTACTGAATTGTTCAGAGAACGTCATTCAAAATTCTGTTAATAGAAGCACAGACACATCTGTGTGATTAACAAGTCCGCTTATAACAATGTAGTTTCAGATTTGGTCCCACAATGTCAGACCTTCAAAAAATATACTCTACTATAGCTTCAATCTGACTGATGAGTGAATTTGGTAGGCAAAAAACTGTAAAAAGCTTGTCATATATATGCATGTGTATGTGTATATGTGCATGAATATGTGTGTGTGAGCAAATGTGTATGAATGTTATTTCTTATGTCATTGCTTAAGCAAAGCAGTATTGATGCTAATATTTTTTGCCGATATCATGACCAATCACTCTGTACTTCCAAAGACTGACCTTTCTTCCACTTTTTTCTTTCCTATTTTCTTTTTACTTCTATATATTGTGGAAGATCTTACTTCTTTTATTCAAAATATTAATACCTGAATTGTTAAGCGAATTATTCTAATCTTCATTCACCCGAAACTAATATTCTGGTTTAACATAATAACATCACTCCACTCTGAAAAAGTTGAAGGTAAAGTCTATCACTGCTCAACATGTAGATAAGAAATACTAATACATAACTCAATGTCAAATTATTAAGCTTTTAGTTATTTAATTAACAAGCAAAAATGAAATCAATTGCAGCATGGAAGGTGTTTGTAAGCCATTTAAGAAACACACAAAAGCCGTTTGATTCACTTCAACATTTAAGTTTAATTTGTCAAAATATTTTCATCGCTTTAAGACTGCGACCTGTTCACTGGATTTTTTGTCAGCGAACAGGTCACGTGTCTTAAAGCGACGAAAATATTTTGACAAATTAAACTTAAATGTTGAAGTGAATCAAATGGCTTTTGTGTGTTTCTTAAATGGCTTACAAACACCTTCCACGCTGCAATTGATTTCGTTTCAGCACACGATCTCGGATCAAATCACTTGCTATGCGAGTCAATCTCCAAAAATGAAATGTTTTATAGTAACACACAAACACCAATATGTGTGGTTATAAATCAATATCCTAGTTTGTGCTCTAGGTGTACTCCTAATATATACAGCACTGACTGAGACTGTACAACACAGCATAAATAGAGATACAAACTTGACATGCTAGTTTTAATGGTGCCTCAAAACAAATGAAGGAGGGCAACACTGCCAAATGATTGCAAGATCTAGAGAGTCACTATCACCCTCTCCAGTCACTATATAACTTTAGATAAGCCCATGCAATGTAATATTACACATTATGATCTAAAGTTATGATAAAATTTGAAAGCAAAAAGATTCTGTCATTTCATTAACCCTTTCATTACCAACCCAGCTGAAACCAGCTCTGGATATGAGTATGTCTTGTTTCCATGAGTTTTAAATTAAAATCTTCCACCAAACCTTAGTCACAATTTATATTCCTATCACTAGCTGAATGATAACTAAGTTATTTTACTAAATTCTTTGTTATATTTAAAGTAATTGAAAGAAACACAGAGCATCTCAAAATAAATACAGTAACGAAAGGGTTAAGAAAATATGAAACTAATTAAATGAATCAACTTTAATTATGTGCACACGACCCTTCTCGCCATTAATTCAGTTGAAACACACCAATGAAAAGAAAAGCAAAAGGCGGAAGATGTTCAGGCTGTAGCTCTTTCTTGTTCATTGGTTGCTTACTGAGGTCTAAGTCTTATGCAGATTGAATTTCGTGATCTCTCATAAAACAATTCACAGCTGTAGAATATGTTATGAAACACTTCTTTTTACCTTGTTACTGTGACTCCAGTCAAGAACATGCTCAGTAAACTTGTCAGTGATTTCTGGTTACCTTAATGTTGTTACTGAGAAATTCAGTAGTAAGAATTCTTTCTAAAGTTAGTGACTCTGTGTTAATGCCTTCAAGCTCTTTTTGGACATGATTTTAATCATTGATGTTCTCCATTCAACTTTTAAATATTCAGTGTGGTAATTTTTTTAGCATCAGAGATGAACTTCCATCCTCTACTTGGAATTGCAGGCCATTTCTACAGATGATAGATAAAAAAAAAAAAACGTACAATTTGAATGTATGTGTGAGTGTACATAATTTTTTATATGTTAGCATGCAATTTCTATAATATATAAGGTGGGTGCTGAAAAGTTCCTGCCTTTGGGTAAAAGAAAATACAGGAAGATCAGTTAATTACGATTTTATTCAACATATTCCCCTCTCAGATTCACACACTTATTGCAGTGGCCTTCAGTTTCTCTAAGCCCTGTGAAAAAACTCAGAAGGTTGAGCCTCCTACCAGGCCTTTCACGCTACCCTCAAAGCTGGGAACTTTTTAACACCCTCTCGTAATGTTATCCCAATGAAAATGTCTCCATGTAAAAAGAGGCTATAGTGAATTAGTGCTAAATTGAGTAGCACAAGTAGACTGTTACTATATTCAGATTTCGTTCCTTTCAGGATGTGGTACGCTACCGAGTGGTGGGAAATTATCCAGCTGAGTTATTCTTTCAAGTCAACAATGTCACTGGATCTGTAACCACGAAAAAAGATCTTCGAACAGATATTTTGAGTACAACATCTTACACAGTGAGTTCTTTATCAGATTTATTTTGCAGTTAACAGCCAGCTCTAGAATGAGGAATTCTATAGTTTTCTGTATACTTTCTTTTTTTGTTTTGTTTATATGTATTTCATTTATTTATTCATATTATTTTTATTTATAAAATTTTTCTTTATAATGTTTGAGAAATTTTTGGTCAAATATGAAGTCAAGTAAGGTCATGCTTTTTCTCCAAGAACACAATAAACAGCAACCATCTGCCATTTTGATTCTTATGAATATTTTAAGTATATATGAATTTATATATATATATATATATATATATATATACTAGCGGTATCAGCCGGCGTTGCTTGGGTTTGTTTTAACCCTTTAGAATTGAAATTTTTGAAAAGTAAAAATTTTGCATTATGTAGCTTGTTATTCTCTTTAAGTGAACATTTTTCGGGTTAAGATACACCGAAAAATGGTAACACAGCAGTCAAAAAATCGTAAAAAATAGAGATTTTCATAGAAAAAAAGCACCTTTTTGATGTAAATAATTTTTGGTGTTAACATGGTCTGATTACAATTTTTTCTTCTACGGAAGGAAGAGCAAGCCTTCTTCTATCATACTCTCAATTTTGGTCAACTTGCGCTGCAGGGTCTAGGAGGTGATAGTGTTAGTTGAAGGCTACCAACCTGCCATACACAGACAACTTCAGCTTTATATATATATAGATGTGCAAAAGAGATGTGTCTCTATATTTTCGTGTGTCTATCTGTGGTAATATATGAGATGATGATGACAATGATGGTAATGCTAACAATGATGAGTGGTAACACGGCATTTGTAATGGTAATGATGGCGTCTAGCTAATATAGCTGACTACGAAACTTTTTGATGACTAAAGATGCATGCGTGTATGGGTATGCAAAAAAGTCGTATTGGATTATTACATTAGACCATGGTTCTGAATAGTGAAAATCTGAGAGCTTTGGTTTAAAACTATGTAATGGATTCACTATGATTATTGTATGTATACAGACATATGTGTATGTGTGTGTGTGAGAGAGAAAGAGCGAGAAAGAAAGAAAGAAAAGAAAGAAAGAAAGAAGAAAGAGTGGGAGAGAGAGAGAGAGAGAGAGAGAGAGAGAAAGAGAGAGAGAGAGGGAAAGAGAGAGGAAGAATTTTTATTCAATTAGTTGAGTCAATGTACGAGCTCCAAAACTGTTAATTGCCTGTAAGAAAACATCCAGTTTATATAGGTTTGTAGCAATCAATATCTGCATATTCTAACACATACATTATACACATGTCAGCAATATATCAATAATAATCTAATGATATTTGGCACTATAAAATTATGTTTGCTTTAAGTCTTTAGCATTTAAACTGGCCATGTCTAATCTAAATGTTCTACCTGTTTCATGTTCAAGAAGTCCAGATCTGGCCTTTGACACCTATTCTACAATATTATTCTGAAAGTGGAGGCGCAATGGCCCAGTGGTTAGGGCAGCGGACTCGCGGTCATAGGATCGCAGTTTCAATTCCCAGACCGGGCGTTGTGAGTGTTTATTGAGCGAAAACACCTAAAGCTCCACGAGGCTCCGGCAGGGGATGGTGGTGATCCCTGCTGTACTCTTTCACCACAACTTTCTCTCACTCTTACTTCCTGTTTCTGTTGTACCTGTATTTCAAGGGGCCAGCCTTGTCACTCTGTGTGTCACGCTGAATATCCCCGAGAACTACGTTAAGGGTGCACGTCTCTGTGGAGTGCTCAGCCACTTACACGTTAATTTCACGAGCAGGCTGTTCCGTTGATTCGGATCAACTGGAACCCTCGTCGTCGTAACCGACGAGTGCTTCCAATCCATTATTCTGAAAATAAACAATCACATCATCAGGGTCTCAAAACTATGCCACAATGTCTGATTAATTCAAAAAAATATAAATAAATAAGCATTACCATATTTTCTGGCATGCAAGTTAAATTTTCAGACCAAAATTTACTGCCAAAAAAAATGATAGGTCAACTTATACACAAAGACAACTTAGGAGGACAAAAAATTCCATGAGAAATGCAACAGAATTTGGAAAGACGGTAACAATGTTTGAATGTTTACACTCCATGTTTTTACTCTATGAGACCCCCTCCGGTCATAACTGACCGTGGGATTGCACCTAGAAAGTTACCCTTCCAGGCACAAGTTCGGGCAAGGTTGTTCATGGAAGACCAGCAGTCACCCATGCATACCGGCCTCCCTTCTCCATGCCACCAGTGTTATCCTTGGGAAAGGCAACAGCCATACAGCTCGGCACCTGTGACATCGCAACTCATTTCTACAGCTAAGTGAACTGGAGCATTGTGAAATAAAGTGTCTTGCTCAAGAACACAACACGCAGCCCGGTCCAGGATTCAAACTCACAACCTCATGATCGTAAGCTCGATGCTATAACCACTGAGCCATGCGCCTTCACTTTAGAGTTTTTACTCTATACTATGTTGAATTGTATGCCAGTAAATATAGTACATTTGGCAGTAATCTGAATGCTAAAGGTTTAAGCTTCAGAAACAGCAATAATATTTCAATACTACATGAATAAATTTTGATATTAACTGTATTGCAAATTTCTTCTTGTGTTTTAGTTAAAAGTTGAAGCATATATTCCCAGTCAACCAAATGCAGTAGCGACTACTGATGTTTTAATTACTGTCACCAGGAATGCTAATGGTCCAATCTTCAATCCACAAACTGCTTCTGTGGAAATACCAAGAGATTCCCAGCCTGGGATATATCTTTACAACCTTAATGTTACTGATGCAGACAATGTAAGTTTTATTGCATATTCTATAACTAATAGTTTGTATATTAGGAAATGTAAACTAACTAGAAGTATAAAATGTATATAGGTAGTGAACTGTTAAGTTGAGTTAATTTTTTGGCTCAAAAAGCAAAAGCAAGGCCATGTAGGGGTACATGGAGTTATGTACAGGGAGGTTGTTCTTGCAAAGAGTTCAGGCCATTTCTGGTCAAGAGAGACTTTGAACCGAGCGGTCGTCGGCATCTTCACTATCTCGTCCGGCAGCTTATTCCACGGATCCGCAACCCGGACGTGATTGCTAATGAAAACCTTGGAGAAGTTGTTGTTAAAGGTCTTCAGAAGAACTGGTAGAGTCATTTGAACAGTAGACTGAACACTCCATGCTCTGAGTTCAAATCCTGTTATGGTTATCTTTGCAGACTGGAAACAGCCTAAGGATGGAGATTCCCCTTTTGCCCTTTAAGTCCATAAGATTTACCAACTGAACTGGTCTAAAGGAGATAACCAGTCCTGGCTAAAGCTCAAACAGTATTTTATTTTTTGTTTATAAATTAACTGACCATAATGGTTTCCTTCCTCCAGTTTGAAGGGAGGTTATATGCCCTCCAACATTACAGTCTGTCAAGTCATCCATAGAGCTAAGCACTTTATGGAAGTGATACCATTGGTCACTCTATGACCAGACATATATTTAACTGAATGTATATTTATATAAGCAATAATTATAATGATAGAGAGTATGGAGACTGGTACATCTCCAAAATCTATTTCCTTTTATTTTACAATGTCATACACCATATTTTTATAGTTATGACAACCTACATGTGTTTCCACTGAATTTGGTAGATGGAAGTTAAGTGGAAACCTGTAGCATATATATATATAATAAAATATATAATAAAATATTAGGGAATAAATCCAAACTTACTTTTATTAAACTTTTAATAATTTTGATATATATTTAAAATAATATAAATTAATTAATTTTATGTATTGGCTTAAGTTTTTCATTGTTTGATTTGCCTAATAGTGGTTTTATCTCTAATTTAATATAATATATATATATATATATATATATATATATATATAACAGGCTTCCACTTAATTTCCATCTACCAAATTCAATAAGAAGGCATTAATTAGTCTGAGGCTATATCAGAAGATAATTGCTGAAGATGTACAAAGGCAACGAGCTGGCAGAAATGTTAGCATGCCGGGTGAAATGCTTAGTGATATTTTGTCTGTCTTTATGTTCTGAGTTCAAATTCCGCTGTGGTCGACTTTGCTTTTCATCGTTTCGGGATCGATAAATTAAGTACCAGTTGTGTACTGAGGTCGATGTAATCAACTTGCCCCCTCCCCCAAAATTTCGGGCCTTGTGCCTAGAGTAGAAAAGAATTGCTGAAGATGTACATTAGGACTGAACCCAAAACTTCATGGTTGAAAAGGGAGCTTTTAAACCACACTGCCATGTCTGCCCTGAATTTTTGTTCAAAATGATGAATTTTAATTTCTCTTTATTATTTTTATATTCCAGAATTTTATCAGTTGTAAAATTATAGGACAAACGGTTGCTTTGCAATATTTTACTCTCGCACCCAAGAGCTGTATCCTTCAATTAAAAAGGAGTCTGTTGTTGGATTCACAAAATAATACACAATATGTAGTAAGTATTTTGGTGTTTTAGATACAGTGTAACAAACTTATTATATACTGTGATTTTATATTTACCAGATTTCTTGCATATCTTTCTGTTGTTCTGAATTTAACTCATGTGACAAGCTTAAAAGAATATAATTAGCCAAGCAGCTTTATCATTAGTTCTTAATGCTGAGTCTATTATATCATCTTTCATCTATATTTTAGCAGCTTAGCTGTTTCCAAGTATTAGATAATTGTCAATGAGTCAAGGGATCCTTTATGTGGTCACTCGACCTGCTGGAAATAGTAGTGATATCACCTTCAAATCATGCCTATGATCTTAAATAATAAATGGACATGTTGGATAATGTAATTTTGAGTGTACTATGTCTGAAAAAAGATGAGGTCGTCAGGGCTGGATTGTCTTTGATTATGGGTTTGCTTGATCAAATTTGACCAAAGGCTAACAAATAACAACAGCAAAAATGATAACAACAATCACCATTTTAAAAATTTTTTTATTTTAGTAACCAAACTGATTGTGCTATACAGGCTAATATATCAAATATTATTGTAAGACATCAGGTTGACAAAACATGTCAACTCTTAAGTCTGTCAATTCTAGCAGGCTGCAACACTTCTGTAAAAACATTTGCGGAATTAAGTGAAATACAAGGAACTCAAAACAGAGGTTTCAAAAATGTGGTATCTAAGAACAATTGTGCCTGTGATCATCAGAGCTTTGGGAACAATACCAAATGATACTCATAAATGATCAAATGCCAAGATACACCAAGGTATCAGAACCACAAAAAAGGTAGCGAGCTGGCAGAAACGTTAGCACACCGGGCGAAATACTTAGCGGTATTTCGTCTGCCGTTACGTTCTGAGTTCAAATTCCGCCAAGGTTGACTTTGCCTTTCATCCTTTCGGGGTTGATAAATTAAGTACCAGTTACGCACTGGGGTCGATGTAATCGACTTAATACCTTTGTCTGTCCTTGTTTGTCCCCTCTGTGTTTAACCCCTTGTAGGCAATAAAGAAATAAGAACGCCAAAAATTTATTCTCTTGGGCAGTGCCCACATCAAAGGCATTGACAACTTGAAAATACCTGATTCTCTAAAAACTCTTTCAAAACTGAAATATTATAAATTTAACAGATCCTTAGTTCAAATTTTGATGCAAGGCCAGAATTGGAGAAGGGTGTTAGTTGAATATACAATAAAGATTACTATCACTAAGTAACATTTATCTCTTCAAAATTTTCTTAATATAATGAGGATAATAGTGAATTTCAAATATTTAAAAAAAAATATTGCTTTGTTTGAAACAAACTTGTTTCTTTTTTAATCTTTTTTTTTTTAATCTTAGATCGAAGTGGAAGCCAGTGATAATGGAAAACCAGTTCCAAAGAAAAATATTGGAACAGTAATTGTGAATGTAAAACAAAATCCAGCAATAACTTTTACAAATTTACCACATCAAATTAATGTTCGCGACAATCTCAGTCGGGGCTCTATGTTCTATCAAGTAACTGTTTCAAATAACAATGTGGTAAGTATAAAAAAAGCTTTTCTAATCTTAAAACATTTGATTGAAATATAAGCTACATTGGATGGCCAGTTGCCTCAACACATTTCACTATCAAGAAGAACCACCAGGTCTGGAATGATAAACAGGGTCTCTATGGAAGTGACCTTTGTAAGAGCTCAGTAGACAATTTATATTGCACTTTTATATTAACATATTTCTCCAATAGAGTCCCTGACTTCTGAAATAATTACAACCCTGAATATCATAAATTACTGCATCTACACATCTCTCTAACTCTCCCTCGCTACCACCCTCCTTCCTCGCTCTCTCTCTCTCTCTCTTCTCTCTCTCTATGTATATGTATATCATCATCATCGTTTAGCGTCCGCATTCCATGCTAGCATGGGTTGGACGGTTCAACTGGGGTCTGGGCAGCCAGAAGGCTGCACCAGGCCCAGTCTGATCTGGCAATGCTGCTGGACCGGCTCCTGTGCAGGTGGCGCATAAAAAGCACCATTTGAGCATGGCCATTGCCAGTACCATCTGACTGGCCCTCGTGCTGGTGGCACGTAAAAGCACCCACTACACTCTCAGAGTGGTTGGCATTAGGAAGGGCATCCAGCTATAGAAACTCTGCCAGATCAGATTGGAGTCTGGTGCAGCCATCTGGTTCGCCAGACCTCAGTCAAATCATCCAACCCATGCTAGCATGGAAAGCGGATATTAAATGATGATGATGATGATGATGATGATGTATATATATATATATATATTCTGTAAATAATAATTATAATCTTAAGCTTATAAGTGTTCCCTGTGTATTGGCTATAGAAAATAATCCACTATTGGTGCATATAAGCCCTTGATGCTAAAATACGTGTATTAGCTTATGTGCTTAAGCTGATAACTATTATTTTTCACTTGTCACCATTTAGCACAGAATACACACTCACACACACACACACATGCATCATCATCATCATCATCATTATCATTTTACCCTCCAATTTTACATGCTGAAATGAGTTGGATGGAATTTGGTGAGGTGGATTTTTCTACAGCTGGATGTCCTTCCTGTTGCTAACCCTCACCTGTTCCCAAGTAAAGTAATATTCACCTACTATAAGACATGTTTTCACAAAAACTTGGAAATGGACACCACTTGCATGAGGGCGACACTTGCTTACAATTGTCAGGTGATGTCAAGGCAAGAAGACAGTATCAGACACATACATATATACACACAGACAGACGGACGGACAGATAGAATGAGCTTCTGTCAGTATTCATCCACCAAATCCTCTGAAAACTCTTTTTTTTTTTTGGTAGAAAGCACTTGTCTAAAGTGCCATGTAGTGGGACCAAACCCCAAACCATGCAGATGGGAATTAAACAGCAATGTGTATTGTGTGTGCATGTGTGTGTGTGTGTGTGTGTTTATGCATATATATATATATATATATATATATATATATATATTATATAAAATCCATTCTTGTCTGTCTGTGTGTGTGTCTTCTAGGATCTTGTGCATCCTCCATCCGATTGCACTCAAATTTGATATGTAGATACCGACGGTATCAGGGCGTGTATAAGTCTTGAAAAAATTACAAAAATCGATTCCAGGTAAGAATGTAATCGATAAAGCCGTGGGAACGTGCATTTCTACATGCAAGTACATCAGCTGTTGTGATCGATACTATGCGTACACGAGAAAAATGCATGTGCAGTTTGCACAAAAAAAGCCGGCTGGCTTGAAATAATGCCACAAAATGTGATGGTTGGACAAGTTGTTTTGAGAAAATTTGGTTTAAATGTTTAACAACTCAGCACCATCCATTTGACGGCGGTGGGGGGTCGTATATATGGCTAACCCCTAAGGGTGGATGCTACTGTAGTTTGTAGCCCCAGGAGGACACCTCCTCCAGCTGGCTATAGACACATTTTCTGTGCCCTGGGTGTCCTCCTGGGGCTACAAACTACAGTAGCATCCACTCTTAGGGGTTAGCCATATTTAAATGGCAAATATACATCACGATGTGTTGTAGCTACTGTTTATAATTTGCTCTGAGATTTATTGCTTATATATATATATATGTATGTATGTATGTATATGAATCACCCTCCCAAAATACACATTAATACTACGTGGCAATCTTGTGTGCTTTAAGCTTACATTTTACGAATAATACTAATAATTATTATTGTCATGTACTTCAATGTCTTTCAGGGTCAAACACAATATCAAATTGAAAGTGTCTTTCCAAACGGACAAAACCATTTCTACATTGATAAAGTGAGTGGAATAATCTATTTGAATGACAGCTTGAAAAATGACCCTCAGAAAAACACTGAATACAGAGTAAGTATGCTCTTATTATAACTACTTTGAACATTTATTTCTGCTTATATTATGTATCCTTTCTTTATATCTGTTATGCATATGAATGATGGACTCATCATTACTTCTAGCGACTAAATTTCCCTTAAATCATACCTTACCATCTTAAAAATAGACATATTGATTATTGCAGTATTTTAAAAATTTTATTCTGCCTTTATCCCTCCAAAGTGGAGTATAGGCCACTTATAATTGAATCCCATGTTGCATAATTTTTCGCTTCTGGACTTATACTCTGCCATGAATGTTCCCCTTTCTCTAGTTCTATTTGTGTTGATCTATGCCACAAGTTCTTAGGCCTACCTTTCTTTCTATATCCATCTGGGTTCCACTGTAAAGCACTTTTCACTATATTCGGTGTGTCTTTTCTAATTGTGCTACCAATCCACTTCCAGTTTTTCTTAAATATTTGCTCCCTAATCGAAACTTGATTTGTTCTTTGCCATAGCTCCATATTGCTTATGTGTTCAGGCCATCTAATTTTAAGTATACTACGCAAGCATCTGTTGATGAATGATTGTATTTGCTTATTTGACTTAACTGTTGTTCGCCATGTCTCAGCCCCATACAATTTCAAATTGATTACGAAAACACTGATAGTAAATTGTTGTATTAGATATACCTTATCTTAATGCAAGACGGTGGAGGTGCATGGCTTAGTAGTTAGGGCATTGGACTAAGGATTGTAAAATTGTGATGTTGATTCCTGGACTGGGCAATGTGTTGTGTTCTCGAGCAAAACACTTCATTTCACAATGTCCCAGTCCACTCAGCTGGAGAAATGAGTACCACTGGTGGAGGCATGTAACTTAATGGTTAGGGTGTTGGATTCATGACCGTAAGATTGTGGTTTCGAACCCTGGACCGAGCGATCCATTGTGAGCAAAACAATTCCTCTCATATTGCTCCAGTCCACTCAGCTGTAGAAATGAGTTTATCCTGGAGAGGGATGGGCTCCATCGAGCTTTCTCACCATAGATATGCTGCGTGGCTGTAGCACCCCAATGAACCCCAAGGGGTTAAGGTACTTGTCACTTCTCAATACAAGATGAGGGGATTACAGCTGGAATGTTTTTGACCATTGTTCCTCTCAATCAGGAACTGGATCGGATGTTGAACAGCAACAACAAAAGTGATTTCATTCTTCATACTATCTTAAGCTTCTCTACAGAGGTGACATCCATACACAACTTGGCCAATGAGAGAACCCACTCTTTGGTTGTTCTGTCAAGAAGAAATAGCTGTCATGTCTTCCTCAAATAAATTCTTATTTCTTTATTGCCCACAAGGGCTAAACATAGAGGGAACAAACAAGGACAAACAAAGGAATTAAGTCAATTACATCGACCGCAGTGCATAACTGGTAGTTAATTTATTGACACCAAGAGGATGAAAGGCAAAGTCAACCGCGGCAGAATTTGAACTCAGAACATAAAGACAGACGAAATACCGCTAAGCATTTTGCCCGATGTGCTAACATTTCTGCCAGCTCGCTGCCTTATATAAATAAATTTTGCCATCTTAAATTTGGAACAGATCCATTGGATTGTCCAAAACATCCCTTAAAGGGTAGGGTGGTCACAGTCTTTTAATTGTAGGTCCACATAATCAAAACAACCTTGGGACTAAAATTAGTGGTTCTTAACCTGGGCAGCAGTGCCCTGTTGGAGGCATTGTGAACTCTCAAAGGACAGCAAATATTAAAGAGCAGTATTTGGAGGCATTAGATTTTTAGAGGGGCCTGTTATCTCTCTCTGTGATAAATGTTTAAACCGCCTTAAAATACTAACGTTTTAAACACCTTTCATTCTATAAGTCCTCAACCTTTTTAGTGATTTCCTTAAGCATTCAACATGGAGGTACTAATCCATGCTTATATTCAAAAAGAAGCACATATTGAATGGAATAGTATAATATTAATAAAGCATTGCAAAAAATTAAGTTATGCTTAATTAAAGTAATTGCACTTCTTTCTTTCACTTTGCAAACCATGTGAAAGAGGAATTTGTAAAAGGGGCCATTCAATGAAAGAAGGTGATATGCTACAAAAAGGTTGAGAATCCCTGGGCTAAACAATAATGACAATGAATTAGACACCACTACACCATGCAATGCATTCATGCATTTTGTGATGGAAGATTATTATGAAATGTCATAGCTGAGACTTCAAAAATTCTGATATTCAACTTCAAATTGTGATCCCATTTTTCTATTAAACCTTCAAGTTAATGAAATAGTTTGAACAACAAATAAACTGCCCAGTAATTTATTGAACCTTTTGCAGCTTTACTGAAGTTTTTCTTGTGATGGACACACAAAAGAATTTCTCATTTCTTTTCCATAACACTAAAGAGGATTTCAGCTTAATGTTGAAAAGTAGCTCAAAGCCAACTACAAACCAACGAAGGAGCCTCTGTGTGGTCACTTAACTTACACTATCATCTTAAAAGAAAGTATACTTTAGATAATATAGTCTTAAAAACACTGCACCTGAAAAGAAAGATCTGTCTCATAACATGCCCAGTTACCTTAAAAGAAAGGACACATAAGATAATATAGTCCTAGATACACTGTGTCTGAAAAGAAAGATCTTAACTAACAACAGCTGCAACAGTGGTTAATTAGTTTTATAACTTACATCACATCAAAAATTAGACTTTGCATGAAGAATATTCTTATCAGAGTATATCCAGCCATTGGTAAGAAATGTCTTTTTCATGTAAGTTACTGAAGTCTTTTTCAGATTAATAATATGAATGCAGACTGTATTTTTTTGTATACACACACACACATTAATTATGAAGTTCTTAATATGGAGGATCTCATGTCTGATCCTTAAAGGTTTAGTTCTGATATTTACATTTATAACTCTTTACAAGTGCAGTTTTGAATTCTTTCGTATTTTATTCTTTAAATAAAGCTACCTCATGCAATATTAAGTATTTAATCTTTTAATTTCTTTTTCATTTTCAGATTCAGATTTCGGCTTTCAATATAAACTCACCTCAAAGGAAAATTCAGTCTGAATTAATTGTTAGAGTGAGCAGAAACAGCACTGGCCCTTACTTTATCGATGCTCCATATACAAAGATAATTAATGAGAACTTAGTAGTCAACACTGCATTCTTCCGACTGAAAGCTGCAGATGATGACAACGTAAGCAACCATGATTTTCATTCCATAAATATCTATTAACCCTTTTGTTACTGTATTTATTTTGAGATGTTCTGTGCTTCTTTCAATTACTTTAAATATAACAAAGAATTTAGTAAAATAACTTAGTTATCATTCAGCTAGTGTTAGGAACATAAATTGTGACTAAGGTTTGATAGAAGGTTTTAATTAAAACCTTAAGAAAACAAGACACTTGTACAACAGAGCCAGAGCTGGTTTCAGCCGGGTTGGTAACGAAAGGGTTAATTTCAATTGGATGTCAATACCACATAGTTGAACCAGTTTTATTGGGTGAGGAGACTATATTGATACTTTGATATTTGTAATAAATAATGACAATAATAATAATCCTTTGATATTTTGGCACAAAGCCAGTAATTTTGAGGGGTGGAGAGTCAATTTATCGACCCCAGTGCTCGACTGGTACTTATCTTATTGATCTTCAAAGGATGGAAAGCAAAGTTGACTTCAGGGGAATTTGAACTCAAATTGTAAAGATGGATGCAACAACACTAAGCGTTTTGCCCAGCATGCTAACAATTCTGCTAGCTTACTGCTTTAATAACAGAAATAAAAATGATTTAATAATGATGTAAAGAAAGGGAATACAGCCACGTGAATTGATCCTAGTACCAAATACAAATATCAGGTCTAAAGAGATATAAACACTAACAAAAATCCAGAAATCCAGTAGTATTTGAATGTAAGAATGGGTTCAAAAGATTCAACATTTTAAAACAGAAGTGGTCATGTGGTTTGATAAGAAAAATTACACGATATATTTTATGTTTGTTCAAAAGCTGTAATATACATTGAAAAAAAAAAACTATATACATTCATTCATTTATTTCCATGATAGCTTCGGTAAATTTTGAGGTATTAGGAGGCATAAGAGTGGCTGTGTGGTAAGTAGCTTGCTTACAAACCACATGCTTCCGGGTTCAGTCCTACTGCATGGCACCTTGGGCAAGTGTCTTCTACTATAGCCTCGGGCTGCCCAAAGCCTTGTGAGTGGATATGGTAGATGGAAACTGAAGGAAGCCCGTCGTATAGATGTGTATATATATATATATATATATAATATATATATATATATATATATATATATATATATATATGTATATATGTGTGTGCATATATGTTTGTGTCTGTGTTTGCCCCCCCAATGCTGGTGTGTTTAACATCCCCGCA
>NC_043001.1:29408162-29423162 GCF_006345805.1 Octopus sinensis | reverse complement strand
CCATCAAAGTGACACTGGAGTAAAATATACGAAGCCCAATATACCCATCATGACTACCCGTCTGATAAAGGCACATCAGGCACATGCATCACAACCATATGTGCGCGACATGGTGATCTCATATCAAGATAAACAGCACATGACCTTGCAGGTGGGGCCCAGTTAGAATTTTCTTCAGGTTGAGTAGCCCATCCCGCTCAACAGGTCCCTGAATAAGGGTTGTTTAAGGATGTTGAAAGAACCACCCATGTTTCCAGAGGTGAATTATTCAAACCCCAAAGAATCCCTCTCAACACATGGCTATGATGCTCCCCCACTACTTCTGCTCATGATCAGAGATGCACATATCGTCAGCCACTAAGGGACATGCTCAACTGGTTACGGTCAAACAACTGACAAGCAAATCTGTGGTATTGAGCAGAATATTTGCTGTAGCCCATCTTTTATACCAAGACAAAATTATTATTATTATTATTATTATTATTATTATTATTATTATATTATTATTATTATTATTATTTAAGCTGGCGAGTTGGCAGAATTGCTTGTGTGCCAGGCTAAATGCTTAGCAGCATTTCATTCACCTGTATGTTCTGGGTTCAAATGCTGCTTTACCTTTCATCCTTTCAGAGTCAATAAAATAAGTACCAGCCAAGCACTGGCACTGGTGTAATTGACTTTCCTCTTCCCCTCAGATTGCTGGCCTTATTAATAGCCCTACTAGTTTTTCATCATTTCTAGCTAACAGCTTCAGATCATCATCCATATAAAATAAATGATTTACAATAATATCATACATTTTGAACCTACACCTGGTGTTACTCAGTTCATTTGAGAGTAGGATCAGTGCCATGCAAAGAGTAATGGGGGAAAATGAGTCACCTTGAAAGATGCCTCATTTGATGGTGATGTTAGATTGGCTCATCCCATTGGTATGGTTTAACCCTTTCATTACTGTATTTATTTTGAGATGCTCTGTGTTTTCTTCAATTATTTTAAATATAACAAAGAATTTAGTAAATTAACTTCATTATCATTAAACGATGATTTTGATGATGATGCTGATGATGACAACCTATTTTACTATAACTGTGTTGGCTTGAGGCTATATTAGAAGACACTTGCCCAAAGTGCCATGCAGTGGGATTGAACCCGGAACCATGTGGTTGGTAAGCAAGCTACTTACCATGCAGCCACTCCTGTATAATATGTCTACATCTCATCTCTTTATTTTTTTTTATTTTTTTGCATTTGATTTTTGTGTAAACCCTGCATTTTATGTATCCGTAATATCTTATTTTCTTTACTTGCAATGACTTCTCTATCAAATTCTCTGGTGGCAATTAAATGAAGTAGTTGTTGTTGTTGCTGTTATTATTATTATTATTATTATTATTATCAAGTATTGAAAACTTGCAGATATGTTTTGAGATTTTTCATTGATTTTTTTTTGTTGTTGTTGTTAATTTCAGCTTGTAATTAAAGCATACTTAAGAACAAACCCCACCATTGCTACAGTTGCTCTACTGACTATAACTGTAATCAAGAACATTAACACACCTGTTTTCACACCTGCTCCACCATACACTAAAACTGTCTTTGAGTATGATGCAGTTGGTACCTTTGTTTTTGATGCAAATGCACAAGATTCTGACATAACGGTAACTCAAATTTATATATCCTTTAATCATCTAATCCAAACCCATATATATATATATATATATATATATATATATATATATATATATATATATATATATATATATATATATATGTATAAGGGTGGAAAGGAACACACGAGTTGATATATATGAAAAAACAAGTCAAAAATAGAAAATGCTAAGATAATTTTATAGTGAATCTTTCAGATTCACTATAAAATTCACAGATTCATCTATATAGTGAAAGATTCACTATAAAATTATCTTAGCATTTTCTATTTTTGACTTGTTTTTTCATATATATATATATATATATGTATGTATGCATGTATGTATGTTTGTGTGTGTGTGTATATATATATATATATAATGTGCGTGTCTGTGTGTGTACGTGTGTGTGTAAATTTTTTGCAACTTTTCTTTATTAATAAGAAAACAGAATAGTTCTTTCTTTGTGATAGTTTGAGATAAACTTAAATGTTAAAATCCTCTCCATCATCATCATCATCATCATCATCACCATGTAACATCTGTTTTCCATGCTGGCATTGGGTTGGATGATTCAACAGATTCTGACAAGCCAGAGAACAGCGCTAAGTCCCCAATATCTGCTTTGACCCTTCTTAACACCAACCACTTCACAGAGTGTACTGGATGCTTTTTACGTGACACCAGTATCCATGAGACTACAAAATAGCTCGCATGACTCAACCGAGAAAGATTTGTTTGTCAAATGATGAGAGGTTAAAATGTTATAGGACAGAAGAGTTATATGGCAGTATATTCATCATCATCATCGTCATCATCGTTTAACGTCCGTTTTCCATGCTGGCATGGGTTGGACGGTTTAACCAGGGTCTAGGAAGCCAGATGGCTGCACCAGGCTCCAGTCTGATCTGGCAGTGTTTCTACAGCTGGATGCCCTTCCTAACGTCAACCACTCCGTGAGTGTGGTGGCTGATTTTTACGTGCCACCGGCAAAGGTGCCAGGCAAGGCTGGCAACGGCCACGATCGGATTGGTGCTTTTTACGTACCACCGGCATGGAAGCCAGTCAAGGTGGTGCTGGCTTCGGCCACGTTCAGATAGTGCTTTTTACGTGCCACTGGCATGGGAATATAGAAATTTGTAAGTCTCTTTCTCAAATCCCATAGGTGCCTACTTATAACAAACATTTATCATAGTTGGGAATGGTTTTCTTAGAAAAGAACATATTCTAAGTAACTCATTCCTTTTTCTTAGAAACTGCCAACACATTTTCTGGATAATGAATGTCTGCAGGTATTGAAAAGATGGAGGTAAGTGTTAGGGTTAGGGCTAGGTGTTTTCATTTAACTAAATTCAACATTCCACAGTTAAAAGCAGAACATTGTTTAGTCATTGCACAATAATTTGGCAGCTTACAGCAGTGAATTTAAACACATGTATAGTTGATGATATATCTTGAATCAGTAATCGAATATTTTGATCATACTTTATATGTTGTTATGTCTAACCTCAGTTAGCTCTGATGCCCAGCTACAATCATTCCCAACCTATTTTCAAGCATTGCAAATCAAGACATAATCTTAAGCATACCTCCATTTTCAAGATGGTAGAGTGCAATTTGAATGTGATTTAGCATTTATTTCTAGTAGGTTGTGTAACCCTGAAGAAGATTCCTCATTGGTTTGTGTATTTGTCCTCTGCCTTCTTATCATCATTATCACTATCACCATCATCAACATTATCATTGTCATCATCATCATCGTCATCATCAAATTTTTCAATACTAGCATGAGTTGAGCAAAATATTTTGATGCAGTATCTTATAATCAGGTACCCTTCCTGTCACCAACCTTTCTTTGTTTATCAAGTAAGGTACTTTAATTTTGTTGGCCTTTTTCACAGTTCCAAGACATTCTGTTCCTGGGTGATGTAAATAAACATCACCACAGCCAAAGCTGTGTCAATACAAAGGCGGTAGAACCATATACTTACTTACACACTAATGCACACATGTGCGTGCATATCACGCACGCACACACACACACACACACACATGCATACACACACCACATATAAGCACAACAGACTTCTTTACCAAATTTCACTCACTTCATAAAGTTGTAGTAAAATACATTTCCCTAAGATGTCACACAGAGGAACTGAACCTGTGATCTTGTGGATACAATACGAATCAACACGGACATGTCTACCTTCATCCATGCATTGCATGTAGAATTTGTTGACACAAGAGAAATTCCAGTTATATTCAATTATTACAGACTGCCATGAATCAATTTATATCATAATTTACTTTATAATAAACACCTTATAAAAATTATTTCTGAAATCCCTTTTCTCTTATCTCTAGGATCCCGAAAACAAGATTTATTACAGTTTGCAGGGGACAGGTTCATCCTTTTTCATTATCAACCCATTATCAGGAGTAATATCCATCGCTAGGCCTTTATCAGAAGATACATCATCTAGATATACAGTAAGTACATTTGGAATTATTTTCATATTTCTCTAAAAGATTTCTCATTCTAGGATTATAACAAATTTGGCCTTTACTTTCAAAAGCAGTCTCTGTTATTGTTATTGATTAGCCAAGGTCAGCTCTGACAATACCATGTTTTTTTGATGTTTAGATATAATGTATCTTGATTCACATTTTCCAGTGTTTTTTTTTTTTTTAAATGGTAGTGATTCAAGAAAAATTTGGTTGCTGTTACTAGCAGGTTGAGTAACCACATGAAATACCCCGTGTTGTTGATTTTAAAAGCTGATGAAGTAAATAGACTTATATGATGGTCTTTGCTAGAAAAGTTATATATATATATATATATATATATAATGTGTGTGTGTATATATATATATAGTTAATCCAAACAAGAAAACACAGAAAAAAACACAGCAACGCGAGGACGTGGAACAATTAAAGTATTATTTGATGCTCAGGAAAGAAGGGAAGGAGGGTTTAACGTTTTGAGCGGAGCTCTTCGTCGGAAACAAGGAGAAGGAAAGATCCCAAGAAGGGAAGACAGAGGAAAAAAATATTTTTGCTGGTGGTGCTCAAGAGATCACATGTTGGTGCTCAAGAGATCACGTGGTGCTCAAGAGATCACATATATATGTGTGTGTGTTTGTGTGTGTGTGTGTGTGTGTGTGTGTGTGTGTATATATATATATAACTTTCCAGGTTTCTTTGTCAAATCCTGTACAAGAAACAAAAATTCCTATATTTTGCTCACTATTTGTTCCTATTCTTCTATCTTTCTTTTTATCTTCCATCAGCTTACCATAACTGCTGAAGACCAAGGAGATCCTCAGCGCAGGTCCACTGCAACTCTGATAGTTACAGTACTAAGGAATAATAATGCACCAGTATTCACAGGTCTTCCATATTTTACGTCTGTTAGTGATACCACTCCAGTTCTTGTTAGTATATTTCAAGTTATAGCCACTGACTCTGACACAGTAAGTGTATTCAAATATTTTCTCTTTTGTTTTGCATTTCTCTAAGCATGTATTATATTGCTTGTTGAAAATGAGTTAGAAGGAATTAAAAAATTTATCCATTTTCCCACAAATTCCAAATGAAAGTATTATATATTGAATTAAAGGGCAAAACAGAAAAAGAGGCATTTAATAATAAAATCGTCCTCTCTCTCTCCACCTCTTTCACACTCCCTATGTATATGTGCTTAGGATTAGCATATAGTGGTATAAGGTCTTCTTCTGCAGGTTCTCTCTAACATATGCCAGCATGGAAAAATGGATGTAAAAACAATGATGAGAATGATGATGATGAGGGTGATATTTTTATGTACTATAATGCATGAGTATGGAGGCACGTGGCTTAGTGGTTAGGGTAGTGGACTCACAGTAGTTGTGTGTGTTTATTGAGCGAAAACACCTAAAAGCTCCACAAGGCTCCGGCGGGAGGTGGTGGTGACCCCTGGTGTACCCTTTCGCCACAACTTTCTCTCAATCTCTCTTCATGTTTCTTGAGTAACGCTGCGATGGACTGGCGTCCCATCCAGCTGGGGACGGGGGGGGGGACACATACGCCACAGAAACCAGGAAACCAGGCCCATGAGCCTGGCTAGGCTTGATGAGGGTGACATTTATCGTTTTTATAATGCATGAGTATGAATTAATGCATATTTCAATATTTGTTTGTGCTCTAGGGTAAAAATGCAGAAATAAGATACAAAATAACTGGTCCAACAGAGTCTCAAAAGTTGTTTGAAATGAATGCTGATACAGGCATAATTTATCTTCGAAGTAGCTTATCTGGAGTCAGTCAAGACAGATATACGGTAATTATGAATATTTTTTTCTTTATGTTGTGTTTAATCCATAAACACTACAGAACACCACTTATTAATAACTGCCGTCATAATTCTCATAAAAATATTTATCTAATATCATAGTTGGGAATGGTTTTGCTTGAAAAAGAACATATTCTAAGTAACTCATTCCTTTTTCTTAGAAACACATTTTCTGGATAATGAATGTCTTCAAGTATTGAAAAGATTGGTGTAATTCTGGTGTTTTCATTTAACTAAATTCAACATTCCACAGTTAAAAGCAGAACATTGTTTAGTCATTGCACAATGATTTGGCAGCTTACAGCAGTGAATTTAACCCTTTGGTGTTTAAACCGGCCATATCCAGCCAGAAAACAGCACAGCTCCCATGACTTTCGGAAACATTTTTTCACGCTCAGAGTTGCTGAAGCATGGAACAAACTGCCTGCGTCCGTTGTTGACTGCCATGACACTGCATCCTTTAAGGCCCTCATGCTTTCTGAAATCCGCCGAAACTACACCTGATTGTCCCCCTTCCATACTCATACACATATGTGTATGTCATGACGCTTGTACATTACCCTATGTACTATACATACACTTTAGATGAGTTGTAGTGCACCTGAGCACTGTACACAATGTTTTTATTATTATTATTATTACATTCTACCTATTTTATGTTCAAACTAGTCAGATATGGTCATTCATAGCTACCTTATTGTGTCATTTTAAAAATAAACAATCACATCATTGAAATCACAAAGCCATGAAATGATGCAAGATTAATTTTACATGGTGTGAATAAATAAGCTTTACATTTGACAGAATAATCTGAATGCTAAAGGGTTATAGTTGATGATATATCTTGAATCAGTAATCGAATATTTTGATATACGGTAAATATGAACATTTTTTCTTTATGTTGTGTTTAATCCATAAACACTACAGGGCACCACTTATTAATAACTGCAGTCATAATTCTCATAAAATTTTAAACATTTAATTCCTAATCATTACCGTTATTGTTATTATGCCACAAACCTCTTCACATTTTATTTATTTATTTTTTTAGATCAATGTTGAAGCATCTGATTCTGGTAGCAAGCCACAAACATCTAGAGCACAAGTAGTAATCAGCATTTTGCACTCAAATAAACCATTCTTTGATAGAAGCATGTATGAAGTGTCTGTGGACGAGGCAGCAGCAGTAAGCTCTTATGTCTTCCAAGTTAGAGCAAATGATCCTACACAATCTGCGGTGAGTCACATAATTATCAGCTTTGCCTCTGTCTTTATTCAGTTATCAGTATCACTCACCGTTCATCGTTTAACGTCTGCTTTCCATGCTAGCATGGGTTGGACGATTTTGACTGAGGGCTGGCAAACCAGATGGCTGCACAAGGCTCCAATCTTGATTTGGCAGAGTTTCTACAGCTGGATGCCCTTCCTAATGCCAACCACTCTGAGAGTGTAGTCGATGCTATTTACGTGTCACCGGCATGTGGGCCAGTCAGGCAGTACTGGCAACAACCTCACTCGAATCCTTTTACACATGCCACCAGCACAGGTGCCAATTTCAATATGGATGCAGCATAACAGAAGGATTAAAAAAGTTAGCTTTGTAGTCACAAGGTCTCGAGTTTGATTCCACTGCTACAGTGTGTGATATCTTGGAAAAGTATCTTTTACCTTTGGCTTTGTGGCCTGGTGAATGAAATTGGAGAAATGGAAATTGGGCAGAAGAATATCAGATAAATTATGTTTGTAATTCAAAAACACATTATCGTACATGAATCAGACTAATTCTACCTAAAGATTACATTAATGGTATACATATCTGTATACCAGGTGAGCTGGCAGAAACGTTAGCACGCCGGGTGAAATGCTTAGCGGTATTTCGTCTGCGTTACGTTGTGAGTTCAAATTCCGCCGGGGTCGACTTTGCCTTTCATCCTTTCGGGGTCGATAAATTAAGTACCAGTTACGCACTGGGGTCGATGTAATTGACTTAATACCTATGTCTGTCCTTGTTTGTCCCCTCTGTGTTTAGCCCCTTGTGGGTAATAAAGAAATAGGTATACATATCTGTTGAATGGTCAGAATGACCAGCCACTCATGTTAATTTAATGAGCAGGTAATTCAGTTGATCAAACATAGAATCATCAACATCAAAATTCAGAGAAATCTATTTACTACTTAACCCTTTTGATACCAAGCTACCTGAGACTGTCCTTGATTCTACAATATAAACTTGTTGATTTAAAGTGATCTGAATTTAAACCTTCTATCACAATTTCATGTTAATTTATGTTCCAAATTCCAACATAATAATTACCAAGTTATTTTACTAAATTCTAAATTAATTTCAAAATTAATTGAAATAAACACAGTGAAATATGTTAACAAAAGGGACATTTAATGACAGCTCGGTTCTATCATCTGAATATAGAATAATTTATTGAGGAACAGCTTCACGTACTCACCATCTCACTTCTTTTTATGTGGGGAAAAAAATCAAATTAATATGATTTCTTTATTTTATGTTATCAAATACTTTATATTGATATCATCTGGAACAGTTTTAATATGTTACGAAGAAATCATTTTCTGTGTGTGTTTGTATATGCATGTATGTGTGTACAGGTGCTTGTAAACCTATATATATTTATTTGTTTGTTTGTGTGTGTATGTGTGTGTGTGTAGCAGATGTTAATTGATGAGAATGATGATGACAATATATATATAATCATTCAACTTTCTTTTTACAGGGACAGTTACAATATCAAATGATTAACAATGTAGAACTATTTGCCATGAACTCAAATGGAGTAATAACTGTGGCGAAGCCACTTGTTGGTGTCAATATAAATATTGTTCAAGTAAGTCAGTTTTTATTATCAAGTTGAGTAAAAAGTAATCAACGTTTTGAACCATGAAGAATTTGTACCAGATTTTTGCAGGGATTTGAATTTAATTTAAACATTCTTTTTTTTTTTGCAATTATCTGATAATACAGACATAGACTTGCCCAAATAAATAAACATTGATTTTCTTTCCCTTTTGTTACAATCATCTGAAATGGAACTGTCAAAGCACAATATTCGAGCAATTTTGCTATTCAACTTCAAAAAACGATGTAAAGCAGCTGAAACTGTTCATGATATCAATGAAACATTTGGTGAGGAAATGACCAGTGAGTGGTCGGCTCGAAAAGGTTTTAAAGTATTTCACAATGGAGACCTGAGCCATGAAGATTGTGAGTGTAGTGAACACCAATTCTGTCATCAATGATAGTTAGTTAAAGACCGTCATTGAGAAAGATCCACATAAAACTACTCAAGAACAGGCAAAAAAACTTCAAGTTAGTCAGAAAACTGCCTGCAACCATTTGCATGTGATCAGAAAATTAAAAAAACTTGACAAATGGGTACCACATGATTTGAATGAAAATCAAAAAATGCCCAGATATGAAATTTGTTTGTTGCTTCTTCTCCATAACCAGACCAATCCATTTCTTGACCATATTGTAACTTGTGGGGAAAAGTGGATTCTGTACAATAATAAAAAACATTCTTCACAGTGGTTGGACCAAAATGAAGACCACAAACCTTCCCTAAACCTGAGCTCTTCAAAAAGAAGGTTATGGTGACTGTTTGGTGGTGTACTGCTGGACTCATCCACTATAACTTCTTAAAACCTGGGAAAACCATTACTGCAGAAACATACTGCCATGAAATTACCAAAATGAACAAAAAACTGTTACTCCTCCATCCCAGACTGGTCAACTGAAGAGAGCCAATCATTCTTCATGACAATGCTTGACCACGCGTTTCACTAATAATGCTCTAGAAGTTAAAGGAACTTGCCTACAAAGTTCTTCCCCACCCAGCTTATTCCCCTGAACTTTCTCCTACCGACTTCAACTTTTTCAAGCAATTTGATAGTTTCCTGCAAGAGAAAGAGTTCAAAAATCAAACCAATGCTGAAAGTGCATTCAAAGAGTTCATCAGCTCCAGAAACTCCAGATTTTTATGTTACCAGAATAAACAACTTGTAACTCATTAGCAAAAATGAGTTCATTGTAATGGTATTTACTTTGATGAATAAAATTTCCACATCACTGAAATATATTGTGATGAATTTCATGTTTCAAAATATTGCTTACTTTTTACTCAGCCTGATATTTGTTATTACACAGTTTATATTTGAACAATCACCCTCTTCATCAACATATTTCGATTAGCAAAAGCTTTGATCATCTGGTGTGATTCATTCACCTTAAAGTTTGTTCTGAAATGTTTAGGAGTATAGATCTCCTAAGAGATTGATATTTCATAGTAGAAATTGATACATCTAACAATTATAGGATTTTAAATACAATTCCTGAGAAAGTATTTCATATATATTTTATAATGAGAGAGGCTGGGTTAAGGGGTTACCCTGGGTTTCTCACTCATAAGGGGTTTAGCCTTATGGTGTATATTCAAACTGCAAATACTTCTGGCCTGAGATTTCTTCAAAATATGGAGGGGGAAAAGTCTTGTTATAAAAGTAAACACAAGGTGATTGTCTCCCTTTGCCATTAGCCATCAAGCTTCAGCCATGCTACCATCTTATGGTCACCAAAAAAACCACAAAGATAAACGGTTGTCTCCCTTCAGCCATGGCTATTGACTTCTGGCAGTAGCATCACCCTGCAGATTCAAAGGCCAACTAAAATATTTACTAAATATTTAAAACACAAGAAAAACTGATTACTACAATATAAAATTAAATTGCAGATGTTTATAATACTATATAATAATATACATTTCATTTTGATTTAAAATGCTTTGGGTGTTACTGGCTTTGTATATTAAATGTAATACTTTACTGGCATGTATGCAATATTCCTGAACTGTAATTATTATTCATTTTTGCCAAACAGATTGAAGTGAAGGCATTCCGGAAAAACGATACATCAAGTTCCGCAACAACCACAGTTATTGTAAAGATAATCCGTAGAAACACTGCTCCAAGATTTAATAGCACCAATGTGGAAATTTCTATAACTGATGACACAACGATTGGACATGTCTTCTATAAGGCTATAGCTACTGATCCTGATACTGTAAGCACCATTTATTTTCTTCAAAGAAATCATCCTATTAGCTACACAATCTCTGTTCCTTCATTCTTAACCTATTATTCATTCATATAAAAGTACTCTGCTTAATGTATGCAATGCCTAGTACTGTTTTCAGTATACTGTGTGTACATGCAAGTCCTGAGATTTTGGTTACATATTTGTCAACATCTTTTTGAATAAGTGTTACAGTGCATACTATTACAAAGATTGTTTTTATTTTCAAGTTATATTCTGCTTTCTCTATTTTCATATCTTTTACTTTTATTATTATTATTACTATTATTACTCTTTTACTTGTTTCAGTCATTTGACTGTGGCCATGCTGGAGCACCGCCTTTAGTCGAGCAAATCGACCCCGGGACTTATTTTTTGTAAGCCCAGTACTTATTCTATCGGTCTCTTTTGCCGAACCGCTAAGTGACGGGGACATAAACACACCAGCATCAGTTGTCAAGCAATGCTAGGGGGACAAACACACACATACATATAAATACATATACGACAGGCTTCTTTCAGTTTCCGTCTACCAAATCCACTCACAAGGCATTGGTCGGCCTGGGGCTATAGTAGAAGACACTTGCCCAAGGTGCCATGCAGTGGGACTGAACCTGGAACCATGTGGTTGGTTGCCAAGACACACCCAGCACCCAAGGGCAAGTGAAGGATAAGAGATGTTACAGTATAACTGAAAGCTTGTGGAAGGGAAGTGGTGGGGGAAGTAGTGAAATATCTCCATATAATATAAAACAGACATTTAAATTGATAAGGTTTTCCTGAGGATGTGGGTAATACTTGCAGGACAATCTTTTTGATTTCTGTGACACATGGTTCTCCTGGGATGTTGTCTAGACGTTTCTGACAACCCTTTATTAAGGCAGTGACCTGTCATAATCATTAATGTGAAAGACAAAATGTTCCGTGGCATTTCTTTTGGCTCTTTAAGTTCTAAGTTGACTTTGCCTTTCATCCTTTCGGGGTCAATAAAATAAGTACCAGTTGAATACTGGGATCAATGTAATCAACTATACCCCTCCCTCAAATTTCAGGCCTTGTTCCTGTTATAGAAAGTATTATTATTATTATCATTATTATTATTATTATTATTATTATTATTATTATTATTATTATTATTTGTTTGACTTTTGCTTTGTATTTGTACAAGTTGGCTCCAAATCTCACCCAGAGACCTCAAGAGACAAGTTAGGAGTTCATTATTATTACTATTGTCATTATTATTTCCTCATCATCATCATTATAAAGGCAGTAAACTAACAGAATCATTAGTACATTGGAGAAAAGGCTTAGTTACATTTCCTTCAGCTTCTTGCATTCTGAGCTTAAATCCCTCTCATTATTTTTTATTACTGTTATCTTATTGCAGTGTACTGGTAGAATTGTTACCTAATAGTATTTGTTCAGGCTTTTTACTATTTGAATTAAAATTCTGATGAGGTCAACTTCAATTTTCCTCATTCCAAAGTTAATAAATAAAAGTTTACTGGAGTTGATTTGATGAAGTAACAATTCGCCATCTCAAATCTGTAGCCTTGTTCCTATTATTATTACTATTATTACCTTGTTCCATTATTATTACTATTATTACCTTCAAAATCCTCCTGAAAATAAAAAAAAATAATGAATGACAAGTGACTGAGACTTTTTGGCATTTTGCTGTGCTTGAAAAGACATGTCAACCTAAGTGAAATCATAGTCCTGACCAGTGCCATCAACACATAACAGGTACTCATGCTAAGGACATGTAAAAGGCACCCATGCCAGTGGCCCACTAAAGGCACCCATTCCAGTGACGTGTTAAAGGTACCAGTGCCAGTGACACTTTAACCCTTTAGTATTTAAACCGGCCATATCCGGCCAAAATATTTAATCTGTTTTATGTTCAAACTGACTGGATCCAGGCTCTCACACCTACCCTACAATGTTATTCTACATTAAGTAATTACACCATCAAGATCTTGAAGATATGAGATAATGCATGATTAATTCAAATCAATGTGAATCAATAAGCATTATGTTTGATAGAATAATTGGAACACTAAAGAGTTAAAGGTACCTAGTACGCTCTGTGGAGTGAGTGGCATTAGGAAGGACATCCAGCTGTAGAAGCCAAGCCAAAACTAACTGGAGCCTAGTACAGTTCTCTAACTCACTAGTTCCAGTCAAGTCGTTTAACCCATACCAGCATGGGAAATTGATGCTAAATGATTATTGTGACGATGAACAGTTGAATGTTCTAATTTCAAATCAACAGGTTATATTCTAAGTTCATACCTCGTCATGATCTACTCTGCCTGTCATCATCCCAGGAGTGATGGCATAAGTACCCATCATATATTAGAGTTGATATATCTGATTGCACCCATCCATTATCTCTACTTTAAATTTGTAGCCCAGTGAAGGGTAATGACCCCCTTTGGTCATGAATGACCATGGAATTTCACCTAGAAAGTTACCCTCCGAGGTACAAATCCGGATAAGGTTGTTTATGGAAGACTAGCAGTCGCTCATGCTTACCAGCCTCCTCACTCCACACCACTGATGTTATCCAAGGGAACAGCAAAGGCCGATACAGCTTGGCACCAGTGATGTCACAACTCATTTCTACAGCTGAGTGAACTGGAGCAACATGAAACAAAGTGTCTTGCTCAAGAAGACAACTCACAGTCCGGTGTAGGAATCAAACTCACAACCTCATGATCGTAAGCTCGATGCTGTAACCACGGAGCCCAGTACCAATGTTAGAAATCATTACTGCTCAACAGTTTATTAATGGATATCATATTTATTTTTATTTCTTCTTCAGGGTGAAAATGGTCGAATTACCTACAAGATTATTAATTACAATCCACCATCTGGCAAAAGCTATTTCTATGTGAATCCTGAAACTGGTGATGTGACAGTTACAGCTTTGCTAAGCCAAAATCCAAGTCCTACAAAGAAATACATAGTAAGTAATATTAAAACTTTTCAATGTGTGGATGTAGTGAGAAATGTATTTAATAAATAAGATAAACCATTGCACTAAATGCTTTAGAGTATTTTGCTTTAATCTTCTATTTTCATTTTGAATGCTGTTGTAATATTTTTCCTTCCATCAAGATTAATAACTTAAGCACTGGTTATACCCATCATGAAGTGTTATTGGTACTTAATAAAATAAGAAGTACCCAGTGTTTTAAATTTCTAAATAAAGAATTAATTAAAGATTAAGGATATTGCAAGTCCAGAAGATAGAGGAGGTATTCCAGAATTTTACATAAATAATTAAATAAAATGAGAGCATCTTTTCACTTTCTATTCTGTTTTATCTCTGACAGCTTGATATCCAAGCAGAAGACAATGGCTACCCCAAGAATACAGCTACCATGCGAATTACAGTCAATGTTGTCAGCCGTTCAAACATACCAGTATTCCAGCAAAGTGAATATAAATTCAATATCACTTCTAAAGCTTCAAAGAATGACGTTGTTGGTATTGTATCTGCTACTGATAGAGATGGGGTAAGCATTATAATTTCACAAAATTGTCATTCAAAGAAAATAATCTTTTTCATGTGGAATATTTTATTTCTTGCAACCATACTTGTGTAAATATGTTAAACATCATAAGAAATAATAGCTAATATGCAATCATTAAGCCTTCATATTATGATATTATTGAGATCCAATGTCTTTATGTAGTGATTCAAAAAAAGAGAGACTCGATATTATCCCTTATCTACTCTAGACACAGTAACCTAATGAAATATTCAGTAATTTTACAGTCCCTTGTAGTAATATTTTTTATCTCAAGAAAGGCAAACCTACTGTAACTTGTATATGGTTTTGTTTATTGTAGTTTTTTTTTTTTCTTATTTTTTACCTGGATTCAACCTTGTACAGGTTTGAGATACA